>NC_134396.1:27254641-27554641 GCF_035582795.1 Mycteria americana | reverse complement strand
GTAATGCTGAGGCAAGAACGAGCAAATTTGTAAATGGGATGGCTAAACCTAATCTGTGGTTCAGAGAGGTCACTTTTACCCTCCCTCCTAGCAAACTTTTAGTTAGTACTCATTAAACCATTCCTATTCCTGAAAATATTTGAAGAAAAGGCAAATGCAGGTATTTCCAGTTGTTTTTGGTGAAGTCCCTAGTTATATCTAATCTTCATACACCCGATTACTTGGATGGAATGTGACAAGAAAAGTGAACATGAAGTCTATTTGGCAGTTAATAAATCTGGCTTATATCTTTCTCTTGTTGGGAAGGAAATAAAATATTTTTCAACTGGCGTTCTTGTATATAGGCAAATATAAAAATCTTTCCTGTTTAAAAACATGAAGGAAAAATATTTCAGGAATCAAAAATTTGCTGGACTGCTTTATTGACTCTCTTCTCACTCTAAAGTGGGTTTTTGTCTCTCTTCTCTTGGGAGAGGTTTTGGGGGTTTTTTTTGCTACTGTTTCCTCTTGTAAGGTGAAAGTCTCCCAAGTGGCAAACAGAAACTACACCCGTTACCATTTGACCAGACTAAATACTGGATTCAAGACCAAATGCTTGCAGAAGCGCTGGTCTTAAACATGTATCATGGGAGCTGGTTGACCAAAACTCTTCATGAGTACATTTATAAAAGTTACAATTAAGGAGCTCATTTCTACCATCATGTTCAATTTGCAATCAATTTAAAAGGAAAAAGCCCCAAATTTAATGACTACTTTGATTCAAGAGTGTTTTTATCCACATGTAATCAAAGTGAGACAGTACTTGCCTTAAGAATGGAAAGTTACTTATATGCAGAGTTCCCTGAAGATACTACTTTCAGGTAAACATCCAGCCCTCTTTCCCCTTGAAGGATAGTTTCTTTCTGTTTCAGTTAAAGCTCAGGTTGCAAAGGAACTGGGTGTGATATTTACATGCCTCAAGATAAATGTAATAATACACACCTAAACAGTTTTGCTGAAAGGTAAAGCCTTACCTAATCAAACCAGAAATCACACCCCCTGCATCTATGCCGAAGGCTTTTAAGACCCAGAAAATGTCCAGAAAAATTGTGGATTTTGGAATAGTCTCCCTTTAGACAAAGAAAAATAAATTTTCTGGACACTTAGTAGTTAGCATTAAAAAGCTCACGCTTTTTTTTGGACAAATGTTAAAATAAAAAATGCTTGAAGCATTGCATGAGAAGCATTGTTCTGTACAGTCCTCAAGTTACCAGGCTTTTGATTTTGTTTTTTTGTTTTTTTTTTTTTTTAAATGTTTTATGAGGTTTAACGCACATGCTTCAAAAAGCAAATGCCTTCCTGAACCCTGAAGCTGCCTTTGGAGGCAGGACTGGGATAATACAAATCCAAGAGGAATAAATTTTTCCTAATTTTAATGTGAGCTTTGAGAAAATGCAAACCAACGAACAACGTAATGAGTGCTCATTGTCTAAAATATGATTGATACTCAGAAATTTGTGCAAGCTTTATATGAGCAAGACTGTCACTTGCTACAGTTAGCATTGATGATAGGTTTAAGCTATAGTCCTGTTTGGTCTGGTATGTCATGCTGTGTTCCCAGCAGCAAAGCTTGCTACAGGGAGTAATGACATGATGGAAAGGAAGGCGACTAGGGACAGAAATAAATATGAAAGCAGGTTGCTGGAACTAATGAGTAATCAAGCAGTATTAGATTTTTCATGTGAGCTCATTCTACAACGAGTGTTGAACAGCAAGGAAATCTGTTTCAGATTAGATGTCCTTGCCAGCCAGTCTGAACTCCTTTCCTTGTCGAAGAAATAGGATACGAATTTTGCACAGCATCTTGTGTAGTATTGTTACTACAGAGCCATTGACTTTCCTTACCACATTTTTGTTTTAAGTATTGCTGTCTGAAGGCATTAATGGGTAACAAGAAAAAAATGTGTCTCTAGAACTGGATTAAAGTAATATATCTATTTGAACTACACAGAGGTCCTCTTTGTTCACCATGAGCACAGTTGTTAGTCCAAGAGACTTAAAAGGGCAAAAAGGACATCCTAAACAGTCCTCACCAAATCCTCCTAAAAACCAGAGTATGCTCTGAAAAGCAACATGGTGAAAACTGTCCCTCCTGCATTTCTAAATTGGATCTATTCTCTCTGACCATAAGGTAAGATTTTATTATTTAATTTGTATGTGATTTGTAGTCAATGATAAAAGATACAACTAAAAAAAAAGTGTCTGTACATGAAAGAGAAATTGAAGTATAAGCCGTTTTTTTCCTGACTAATTTCATTCCTTTTTCTGTATCAAATAAAGATCTGCAACTGTAAACACTTAATTAACAATTGTGTTGATAATGCATGAATCATGAAAGAAACAAGCTTATTGTCCCCTAGCTGGCTCAGTCTCTGTGAAATAAAGAGGAAAAAAGTTCCATTTACGTTCAAAAAACAAAGCATATGTAACTCAGTGCAAACATGAAGCAGTTCTGTTGCATACACACCATTTTTACAGTCATTCTTCTGACCATAAACACAATTTAAGATGCAATTTATGGGGCAAAGTGGTAAACTCCACCAAGTAATAAATGAAACAGAAAAAGATTACAACCTTCTTGTTAAAGTCACTGAGCCAAATTCTGCTCCGATACACATGTACAATGGGAGCTGCTTCACCGTCTGTGAAGACAGGAGATGGCCTTCATATGCAGAAGATGGTGAACAAAACCAGGTGATGATGAAATGACTGAGTAGGTTTATAACTTTCTTTGATGATCCCCTCTTCAAAATAATCCCTATTTTTCTCATTTGTCTGCAGGAGTAGGGACACTGACACTCACAAATATAGAAGGAAGAAGTAGAAGGAAAGAACATAATATTGATGCAGGGGAGAAGTGCTGTTAATCAGATGTGTCAAGCAGGTGGCCTTTGAAGCAGACAGGAAACCATAGAGGCTAATTAGCTAGATTTTGCTTCATGTTGTGTTGTTGGGAAAGGTAGCTGACGGTATTTGGTGTCAGACTACTGCAGTTAACACAATTTTGTTCATGAATGGCTGTCAACTCTGTACATTCCCATGGGTGAAGACAGGACCAAAACTAGGAAGCAAAGATACTTCTTTCATCCCGGTCTACAGCAGTGTAAAAAAAATATTGGGACTGGTCCCCTAGAGGGTGTCTTTTATTGTTTTAGACCAAACAGGGAAAACTGCTGGAGATCCTAAATACTGACTTCCTCAGGTTCTTTAACTTTTGATAGGGTCATATCTTTTACATAGGAAAAATAAATGTCTGGTAGGAGATAAAGAAAGCAAACAGGCTTGGCATGATTAATGGCTGTGACTTACAGTATGAACACAGAGAATTGAAAAGTGATATCCCTGGGACAGTACTGGTCTGGTCTCTTAGGATACTTGGTTCTGGAATTGAAGATGTCTCTTTACAAGTATTCATGGTTTAGAAATAAGTGAGAGTTCTTAGCTATTGGTTTCACAGTCCTGACCTTGCTTGAGGTTCTGTGGTCAGTAGAAAAATGACCCGCTGTCATGGGCAAGGGCGTTGGCCCAAGTAATTTGTTGTGCATATTCCACTGATGGAAACAAGATATCCCAGTACTAGCAGCTATACCTAAAGGAGCTCATACACCTTGTTCCTGCTTGACCTCAGCTGCTATAGGCCCATCTCTTGTTTAGGCTCCTCAACCCAAAGTACAAGTAGTCCAGCAGCACACAGTATCCACTTTTCTGTAGTACCTCATACCACTTCTACCCTGTTTTCTGATTACACAATTTTTGAGATGCTCCTCCATTCTAAGTCCTCCCCTAGTTAAACTGGACTAAATATAGGCATTGTGCATCCCAGGATTTACATGAGATTTTAAACTAGAAATATCATAGAAAATCCTTTACACGGACAAGCCAGAAGTTTTCATTTGCTTCACCAATTCATCATAAAGCTGTGAATCAACAATCTGAATGTGGCTAAATTTCAAAAAACAAACAAACAAACAAACAAAAACATTCTTAAATATTGAAAAGTGGTCCTTGGTCTAGCCAAATGGTTGAACTAAGGCTCTGAAGACACGATAAAAATCCTGTCTTGTGCCACGGATTCTGGCTGATCTGAGGTATGTCACTTAATTCACATATCTTTGCCTTTAAATCAGGATAACACATCCCTACCTCAAATGCACGTAGTGAGGATAAAACTGATTAATGATTACTACCCTCTTGAACACTGGGAATCAGACAATCCAGTGAAATGAAATGAAGTGAGATAAAATGCAAACTGCACAAGTACCTAAACCAGCCTGAAAATATTTCTGAATTTCTACTTGCATAACTTGCTAAATTTCCTTAATTCTGCTATTATATTTTATTTATATTATATAATTATTATATAATATTTATATTTATTTATATTATATAATTCTGCTATTCTGTCTATACCTGGTATTATTTTCATAGCTCTGCCATTAATTCAGTACAGAGCCCTCGTTAAGTCAGATCAGGAATTTGTACTGCTTCCTATTTAATGTCGCCATCCTCATTGTGTACACCTGCTTCTGTACACTTGCCACTGTACAGCCTGTAAATTATACTCAGAATGTTCGATTTTATTCAGTGCGTATGTAAAGGCATGGTAGACATAATAGTGTAAAGTAAGAACGTTGCAAAGACTACAAGCACAGCTAGATGCAACAATTGTAATCCTCAGAGTAGGATCTTGCCGTTGCTGACAACAGAGAGAAATATCAAACCACTTAAACGAAGTATGGGAATTACTAATAACTAGACATGTTCAGAGATAGAATTCAAAATTACCTTTATCCACCTCATAATACCAGTGTATTTTCCTGTTGATTCCTATATGAGACTTCTGATCATTCAGGATGGTACTAAAAGCTATACCCTCATTTCAAAATGTGCATGTAACTTTCATACTCTGACAATGCACTGGTATGAGTGTGTTTCAGGAACACTGAGAACACTTGTCTATGTCTTATCCATTTGGGAAAAAAGACATAAATATCTGAGAGTGCATATTTAGTTTGCAGAAGCACCTACTCTTTAATCAAAATACGTTTATATAATCACCAGATGCAATGAATGTATATTTGTAGGTAACTGCACTGATTTAGAAAAGAAAGGAAAACCTCAAAAATCTTGTATGTCATGTCTCTAACTCTTCTGACATAGCAGTGTGAGTGTACAGTGGAAATAGCTGCAAGATGATTCTGGTGGTCTGATTCAGATTTCATAGCAGTATAAATCAGAAGTTACGCTGAGTACAGAAACAACTGAATAGTTTTCAAAAAAACTTTTTGTTTCTTTTGCTTTAGCTTTTGATTAAATGGAATTTTGAGAAAAAAACACTTTCTATTTATTTTTAAACTTTACTTAAATTTTAGGATATTGCTTCTGCTGAAAAATGTTGATTTCTCATGGGAAATATGTGGGCATTTATTAGTGTTTTTCAGGGCATAAGAAAATGAGCAGAATGGGAGAGAAAGAGAGAGGGAACATGTTCAGACCAGCTCTAACAAAGGAGTTATGCCAGTCAAACAGAGAATGAGGATTCATGTTTTCTTCTAACTGTAGAGCATGATCATACATAATGTTGTTGTGCTAACAGCAGGTATGTTATTTTAGAAAACAGCCCCTGAAAAAAAACATTCTTCGTCATTCTCAGTTCTAGAGGTTTAGATATTCATGTGCTAGTAAACAGGTTTGCATCTTAAGAACGCTGAGAAAACAGATGCCATAGCTCCTTAGTGAAGAGTAATACCTCTGTCTTTTCCATATCACTGATTGTACTGGGATGGTGCTGCTTATGTTACTGCACCTCTGATTACTCCAGGATTGGAAGCAGTCAGTCATATGAGTTTGGCAGCTGCAGGATCCAGATGTGCAGCCCTTGGAATGAATCTCTCTGGCAGTGGCAGCTGGCTGCCACTTTCCCTTTTCTGTTTTTCTCAGCAGATGTGATGTGATTGTGCTGTGCATCACACCGACATTATTTGTTTTCACACCATTTTCTTGTAACAATGGGGAACTGACTCACTGTGGCATGTTTTTGATGTGGGAGAGGAACAAATTATACACAGAGGTCCTGTTTCTCTTGCCTACATTGCTTTACCTTCTTTGACCTGAGTGGATTTGATTTAGCTTTGATTTAGACGACCTGAGGAGAATAAGGTTCATAATGCATGGTAATCCTACACCAGCAACAGACCAAATTCAGCCCTCCTCCCTGTTTTTTAGATAGTCCAGAATGCTCCAGTCAACTTTCAGAAAAACTAACCTGGACAGTAACTAGGACTGAGAAAAGAGACTCTCATAACTTCTGAAACAGTTTGCTAGCAGACTTTAAACCAGAGTTAATCTAATTAAAGTAACACTGGAAAGGAAACAGTTGACTCCGTCATCCTGGAGAATATGGATGGGGATGAAATGGAACAGCCTGTGTAAAAACAAAGGCATAGATAATACAGAAGTGATTTAAAATTAGGCTACAAATACATTTTTGGTAGACCAACGTTAGGAAAAAAAAAAGCTTTTAAGCAGATTTCTGTCCAGAACAATGACTAAGAAGTAACATGAAGAGCAGAGCCCAGGAGAATAGTGTACCCTGATTATTACTCTGTGGCACTTGGCACTGACTAGTCCAGATAATCTAACTATGGATAATCCAGAGTTGACTGCACATGTGTTTATTGTGTGGTCCTTTGTTCAGGCTTATTCCCTTCTTGGATTGTGATCAGTTCAACCACATGCAAAACAAGAATGAATTGGACCTAATTCTCTTGGGTTTTCTAATTAAAATCAAGCTTTAACTGAAATTTATTAGGGAAAGATAAAATCTCACCAGCCATTTTCTGTTAATGGCAGGGGATGTTGTGAATTTCTGGGCTCTTCAGTAACTGTTCTTATGACATAGGTAATTGAATTAGCAGGATTGCTGTCTGCAGTTGATATTGGAGTACGCGCTAGTCATCTCTGTCCCAACTGCTTCATCTAAAAAGCGGACTGAAAGGGGAAAAATAAATGCATGGATTTTGTTTGTAAATACATAATCCTAGATATAATCGGAATAATTGCCATCCGTTATTCTGGTGGCCAGTTTTGATTCTCATAGAAGTAATTTCTCCATGCATCTTTTTGATGAGTCTGAAGGAGGAATATTCTCCTTTCCCCTCTGCATATGGCAAGAGTGTCTCACATTGGTGACTGACAGTGACTCAACTCTGAAGTCCAAGATGCATGGGGATAGGATCAGGGCATGGCTGCCTGCATATAACCCACCTAAATCCATTCTTCGCTTTTGGCTCATGGAAATAAGTCTTGAAGTACGGACCCTATGCTTGGTCTTCACATCCTGTAATACAGTGTGTTAATAAAGGAAAGAGCAGATATCACTAGCTTTGATACACAGACATGAAATAGTGCTCTGGTGTCTCACAGGGTTTATCGGGAAACAGTTTTTACGCTGCATGGTAAATTCGACAGCTGCTGTCTCCATTTCCTGATTTCCTTTTACTTTATTCATCCTATGTTTTTTTGCTGGAGCCAAGTCCACAGATTCCCAACTCTGCAAAGGTTTGGGTCCGTATCTTGATAAAAATTCTAAAGGTATCCAGCTGCTACTGCGCTTTGCAGGAGGGTCCGTTTGCAAGCACTGAAGACCAAAAGCTCGAGAAAAGCTGTTTAAATAATTTTTTAGCATGTAACTTTCTTTAAGTGCTTGAGTTACGTCCCAGCAGAAAGACCTGAGCAGTAGAATCAAACGGACTATCAAAAACTCCTTCCCCGCCCCACCCCCCCCCACCCCACCCCCCATTTCTAGTTGTAAATTTAATTTGCGAGTGTCCCCATTTTGCTATCCTGGACTAGCAGATAAGAGGTAGATCTCTGCTTTTTTAAATTCTGGACAATGTGGTGGAGGCCTGTTGGCTTTTCATTTGTTATGAAAATGAGGTGTGTGGAAGAACCTAACCAGGCTTTTCCACTGGAATTGTTTCCAAGCTGGCACAGGTAGAAGTTACGTGGTTCTGGCAACATTGTACATTTTGAAGGTACAGGGTGCTGAATGCAAAAAATTAAAAAACAAACAGGAAAAAAAAAAGGGATAGAAAGAATTCATTTTTCCCCAACATAAATCCTTTTTTATCTTTAGCCATTTTAAAAGAGTGGAGGAGGAAGGAATGGAAGACTCATTTTCTTTGTTCATGATTAACCCTTTATTGCCCCAACATAAATTGCCAGTGATCTTTATTTTGTTTTCTCTTTTATTTAGTTTTGTCTTTCTTATTTTAAGCACCACCAGATCTTTTAATCTCTCTTTGGGCAGGCTTTAAAAGATGTAATATAAGGGTCATCAGGAACATTAAGAGGTCTAAATTTGTCAAATTAATATTAAACATATAGGATATTATCTGAGCCAAGCTAAGACAGTGACTTCTGCTTTATACCATCAATAAGCCTGAGCATTCTTCTGGTGCTTATGTTATGTTCCTTACATCCCCATACTGTAAGGACAGTATGTCTATTGGATGGTAGCAGAGAGGGAGAATTAGCATTTTCAGTTCTGTACAAGAGCACTGCTAAGGAAAGACAGTTCTCTTTTCATGCAAAATAGCTTTCCAACTCCATTCACCACCACCAAACTCAGCTCTCATGCCCTAGCAGACTTGGAGGTGGCTAGGGTAGCAGGGAACAGAATTACAGTCTCAAGCCTTCATAAACTTATTCTCAAAGGCTGATGAATAACAAGTTACACTTTTCTTTCTGTGCAGAGTTCTATGAGATTAATTTTCCATGTCTTTTTTATTATTTTTTGCCTGCAAAGCTTCTACATCTGGAACAAAAAAGAGCCCCTAATTTCATTCTTTCACCCTGAACAGGATCATAATCTAAGTGTGTGTGGGGAGAGGCACCTTAGTAATAAGAGAAGGAAATAGGGTCACCTGGGGCTGTGAGAGACAGTCCAGATGAGATTCAAATAGAGAACTGTAGTGATGATTTTTGAGAAAATTGGGTGATGGGACTTCTGCAATGCACAGTCTGATCTGGGCTTGGCTGAAAAATACCAAAAAGCTTAGGTCAGAGCTGCAAGGTTCAGTGCTTCTAAACGTATATAATAAGGGAATGATGCTGCCTTGCCTTTTCTCCTTTCTTAATAAAGTTTTTGAGCCATATTTCATGAGGACATACAAACGTTCCTAAAGGCTACCTGTATTTCTGATACCCTCTATAGTTAATTCAAGAAAATGTATATTTTTAAATACATATGGTTGTAATTGTCTAGCAAAATGGTTTCGATCTAGAAACAACTGGCAGAGAAAGGAGGAAAAAACTTGAGAACAGTGCAGGCTCCAAGAACATTCCCAAAGGACAGTATTTTCAACAATAGGAAGATTAACATGGGAGAATGAAAGGCATACACTACAGTCACAGCCTTTTTAAACTCTGTTATCAGTTGTTCTAGGATCTAAATTCTTTTGGAGACTCATTTTATTTATAAGCATGAGAACGATTGACAGCTTTAAATGAGGGGTAGGTGTATGTCAGATTCTTGGCAAACAGTCAGAACTGCAGCTCTTGGGTGGTGTCAGGGAGGGAGGGAGGAACACAGTCCTGAAAAGACCTCAGTACCGCAAAAATTCCAATAGCAGCCCACTTCCTTAAGCATTTCAGTTATGTCTCTATACTGTCTTTTTTTAAATACGTAATTTTCAAAGGCTGCCCACATGCAGTGTTATATAGACTGGCTAGGTCAATGTGCTTTGCTCAGAAGAGTTTGTGTGCTCTATTGTCTCTGCTACAGATTGTGGTAATTCTCTCTCATGTGTTACAAGCCTTTTTCTTTATTTTTTAATAGAAGAACAGCTTTCTTTCCTTCTCTTTTTGTGCGATCATGTTACAGTTAACCCAAATCCACAAATAAAAGTAGTCAAACAGAAATGACACAGTGTGCTTACCCAAATACTTGGGGACTACTCTGTCTCTCATTATTGACAAAATTTTCATTACAAGAGGACTCCAGTTCTGTTTTACTGTAAGAGACAGACTGGGAGAGGGCAGTAAGTGTTGGCTAGTCTCTCTGCTGGTTTTCCAAATGCAGTTTGGCTTAGGACATAACATGCACAGACAGCAAGCACCAAAAACAGACACACAGAAAGAACACAAACTCAGCACAGATAAGTTTAAAATAATAATATAATAAAAAGAGCAAATAACACTTCGCAGACATCTAACGCAGAGTAGTTTACCCTGGCATGAACCTTGGTCTAATGATGAAATTGTACTTGGCACTGCACTCAATGACAATGGCTGCACTGTAGCCTGTGTGGTTTATACATTTGCCTAGTGCTTTACTTGGGACAAAGAATTTAAAACAGAGGCAATGCAGAAAAAATAAATGAGTGGGTTTAAGTTTACTGTAATATAAATACACATACATATCGCTGCAGATGTTATTCATTGGCAACTGCTGCCACATAATTATGTTGTGAGCCTCATAATATTTTAATGAGCTTTTACCCTAAATAGCAATGAAAATGGAACAATAAGAAGCTCTCAAAGAGTAAAAAAGTTTGGGAAGAGGTGAAGGTTGTTAGGTATTTTCTTTTGGGGAGGATTGTCTTTGGGGAAAAACACATAACATACATTGCAAAACGTCAGGATTGAAATAGTGTCTGAGTTTAGTAAAGCCGAATCAACTCTAATACACGGGTAGTCTGCAAAATAAAAGGGTTGGGTTATTTATTTATTTATTTATTCATTCATTCATTTGTTTTTTGTATAGTACATTTGTGCTAACGGAAAGTAAGAAAAGGTACTAGTGTAATTGAAGGTGGGTTTGTTTTTTAATGCTAGGGAACTTCTAGGCAGCACTGTGACAATAATGTTGTTAATATAATGTGCCAATTAAAGTCTTAAAATAAATAATAAACTACTTAATATTTATTGTAAATGTCATGGTGATTTAAGCATTGTTATACATAGATTAAAAATGTTTGGCGATGGATGGCAAGGCAGGCAGTGAAGGGTTTGAGTTATTTTATCCTAAAAAGAACCCAACCACAAAATATAAACCCAACTTGACTATGGAGAATTCCAGTGAAAAGTGGGGAAATCTGATAACCACATTAATGCTCATCATTTTAATTCTGATGATCTGTAAAAAAGATCTCTATTCTCCCCCGAATTTGGCATGCCACTAGCTACCTGAGCAAATAAAAAAATAAGTGTTCACCTCCTCCCACCCGAAGCAGCGTAATCCACTTGGATTTCATTTCAGCATACCCCCCATTATGAACTGTTTTCACAGACCCCTCTGTACCTCCTGCTGAGGTGGTTTTAAGCACAGGAAATCTGCTTTTTGTTTGGGCCTCCTCCCAGTGGATTCGTGGGATTCTTGCTGTCGATTGCACTGGAAGCCCTTTCTCCTGCCAAGGGATGGGATGAGCAGGCAGGCAGCAGCAGGGTGGGCGCAGCGTCTGCCTGCAGTCCGTCTTTGCCAGCGACCCTCCCATCCCTGGCTGTCCTCTGTCCACAGAAGAAGGGACTAGAGCCATCCTCCCTGGGTGTCTGTGGGAGGAAGCCGGGGGGCCCACGGCCTTGATCTGCTGCAGCTGCTGGAAGTGCCCATGATGGCTGAACATGGGAATGAAGCCCAAGTGGATTATTGCGATGCAAGACTGCGATCGGGATGATTTTGATTGAACTGGTTGAACCCTCAGTTTACCTTGGGATAACCCTTGTCTCTCCTCCCAGCTTTCTCTGCTCTGATTCTGCACCATGTCGGAGGATAGCAGCACTGACTGTGCAGAGATCATCTGGCAAAGTCCTCCCTGCCTCTTATTTCCTGAAATTGTGCCTGAACTGGCTGGTTAGCAGGGCTGTACCAATTTTGCTTTTATACGCTTTCAAACCTCACACAGGGATACATGGAATGGAAAACTAGTGTAATTTGACTCTTGAAGTCTGTATTTCTACAATGAAAAGTGCAATATCTGGAGTTTCTTTCCTTCTGTAGGGCATTTGCAAACACACTTAGATGCATAAGAGAAAAGTGAGAGATTTCCTGGACTGGAAACTCATGTACCATCAGGGGATCCATGTATTCCAACATCTGTGGGTCAAACTCATTCCAAACCTGGACTATGGAATACTGGCCTGTCCTCTGCAGCCCACAAGGAACTACCTGAAAGGAAGAAATGGCTAGCCTGCCATCATGGAAGGACACAAGAAGAGGGGGAAAAAAGGCCCTAGGACTTTTACCATTTCCATACACAGAATTTGTAGATTGCACACACAGAATTTGCCAAACTGTTTTTATTTGTTCACAAATCCCAACTGATATGTACAGGAGCATATCCTAAACAATGAGGTCAGGGTTTGATTAACATGGAAGCCAAGGCTTGCCTGTACATTTCATCCAACTTATTAATGGAAGAAGAGCAGGTGGGTAAAGTGACTTGTAGAAGAAGGTGTAGAAAATAAGGAGTAGAGATGCGGGAAAGAATAAAGATTGCTAGATGAAGATGGTTTTCAAACTCTGTTTCCATTCATCCCTATTTTCTTTATTCACTCACATCTTGAGGAAATGCTGATTTGCTCCTGCTGAGCTTGAAATTCTGAGGTGCATTATGAGATGAAAAACAAACTTATATGAAATTCATCCAGCATAAATTTCTATAAATCTGTAGAAGGACAAATGATTTCCACAAGCTGGCAGAAGTTAATCTAGGGATCCACCTGTGGGAACATTTTAATCCTGCCCATTAAACTGCTACTTAATTTAAAAGTACATGTGCACCAAATAGTTTGGGAGGAAGCGGAACAGAACTTGCAGTCTCTTTACAATGTTCTTCCTCTTTGACACTGTCTTTTGATCAAAGCATTCAAAAACATAATCTGTCTAGGAAGAATGATGTGGGCAGTACAGATAGCTCTTCTTTTACTGGGATGATTACTTTTGGTGATAAGTTTGAGAAAGATTGAGTCTTGTTCTACTGTACTTCTACTCTGAAGGACTTTACCACAAACACAGCAACGTCAGTGACCTACGTGGACAAACGTGTGACAGAAGAGCAATGGTCAGCAGAGGAATATAAAAAAGCTGCAGAGGGATCAGGGAGGGGAATGGCATGTTCCTCATGAAGATAAGACCTTCACTGATCTTTGTTAGCCCCTTTGTTGGAGTTGTGGATGTGTGAGAGCTATGGATGTAGTTGCTTACTAAGCAGTGGAAATAATAGAAAATGTTCTGCCATGTTCTGCGATGCTGTCATGTATCTTTACTATTGACAAACTACTGGTCAGGATAGGCTGGTTTATTAATGCTAAGCAATATGCTGTAGTCCATGATGTTTTCTCACTGAATTAAGCATTTTTGCTCTCATTGCCTTACAGGTAGCAAGAAATCATGACAGAAGCTGCGAGGTGGTTCAGAAAAGATGACCGTATGTGGGTGTGTTCATACTGTTCTGCAGAGTACTAGATCAAAAGTCTTTAATCTCCTTGGTACTAGATCAAAAGTCTTTAATCTTCTTGGTCTGAAAGCAAGATTTACCTTTTTTTCTGTTACTATTTTTCTCCAATTGCAAATGTTCAGAACATAAATCATACATCAAAATAAACTTTTTTTTTCTAAAATATTTTTTTTTAAACTACATACATATAAATCACATTGCTTCAAAACTCTCCTTTTTTTGGCGACATTGAACATTTCAGACTCTGGTTTTCCTTTTTATCTTCTGTTATTTGTTTTCACTGAATGCAGTATTGTGAATCCTGTTCAGAACCTTCAGGGGATGAAGCTGCTGCTTGTATGTTTTTCATTTGGTTTTGGTTTACTTGTTTCCATTTTGAAACATTTTAAAACTGCCAACTTTGGAAAGCTGTAAGGTGTTTATAGTAATAACGGAGAGTATATCAAGATGATGACAATGAAATCTGCACACTGTCCTCCAAACCTTCTTGAAGCTAGAAAAGTTTGGAAACAAATGGAAAATGGGGAGTGGGTTGTCAGAACTGAAACAAAGAAGTAAACTGAAATCAATATGACTGCTTAAATATCAACCCTTGGACTGCACTCAGTGACAAAGAGAGCAGATAATCACTGCTTATTTTAAAGCTTAACAGTTTCCAAAATGTATTTTGTGAAGCACTTCAGAAAGATGGAAGACTTCTAAAGCTCCTGTAATGGAAACTTGTGTAAAAATTGGTTTCAAACTTTTTAGTCTACCTTAATAAAAGTGACTTTAGATTTGCTTACATCAGGACTGAATTTGCTGTCCTGATGGTTTGTATTTATGTTTAGGCTTTTACTCACTTCTAAGAATTATGCAAGTTTTAAAACTTTTGGTAGAATACTGGTCTCTCTTTCTCGCTGTCTCTCTTAGAAATTATGTGTGTAGTATGATTCATAGTACAGGCACATATTTCAGGAAGCTGCATTGCATGATGGAATGAATTATCCTAACACAGCTGCCAAGAGCACCTAGTTATTGAACTCGCCTTAAGCTTGCCACAGTGTTATAAATCCAAACCTGGGGGGGGCGGGGGGAGAGAGAATTTTGGGCTTTTTTTACAAAGTACAGGAAAATAGCTGAACTGTTAATCAGATTATGCCTATTAATCAGTAGATTTATTGCCACAGTTTTTAATATATGTTTCTTAGACCCCTACTAAGGACAGAAAGCTCTGTTGAGGATCTAGGAAATATGCCTTCATCTTTATTTAAATGTTCTCCTTTGAAGACTGCTGGATCAGTCCCTACCAAACATTAAGCTTGTTGCTATTGTGGATGACTAACTACAAATTTATGGCATCATACAAGTTATCATGTAGATGGTGGACTCATCCCTCTCTTTACTGCTCTTTTCCCTCGAAAATGTAAACTTTCTAGATTATTATTATTATTATTATTTTTCTGAAATAATGAAATTTGAAGAGATATACATAGTTTAAAGATATAAGCCAGTGTGCTTTGCCCTGATGATCCCAGTGTTCAATGATATTACATCAGCTTCTCTATAGCACATAGCATTACAGTATTACATTAGTCATGAGGGAATCATTGACTTCCAAAACAAAACACCCCTTCCCAGATCTTGCCAAAGAGGTTTGAATTTAGACATCACAGTCCACTGGGAAAAATACAGTGCTTTTCAGTCTGTCCTCTGTAGAGCACACTGTGCCTGTTGTAATATCTCTTACACAGTGATAATTTCTCTGTGGCTTTACAGTAGGAGAAAAGAGTTAAGAGCAGCAAGCAATGCTTTTCAGGGTAGAGGCCGTGTCTTTTTATGTTTACAGTGTGGTCATTGCAATATCTGTTACACCTGCTGAATAGAGTGTAGTACACATATTAAGTGATTACATACAAAGAGTAAGGTATCATGGAAACTTGAACGCATGGTTGAGAGGGGAAGAAAGATTCCCCTTCCCTCCCCCTGCCCCATGTCTTACAGATCAGTTTGTCTCTATTAGCTAAAGATGGATATCTTATAACCACATTTCTTTTCATCCTACTCTTGGGTGAACAAGAATTTATAGTGGCCTTTTCAAAGAGAATAAAAATCCACCTAACCATTTACTAAAAGTAATTAAGAGAAAATTAGAGACCCTTGTTCCTTCCACTCAACAATCATTTTTGTTTTGCAAGTAAGTGAGGAGCTACATCATTTCCCAAGAGCCACCATTCTCTATTGGGTAGCATTTGTTGATTCAGTAGTAATTATCTTCTTGAGATAGCATGGATTAAAAAATGCAACTACAAAATTCAACACCAGAAATAGAAATTCTGTACTGTTTATTGCTCAGTGACAGAGGTACAAAATCCATTGCATCCATAGCTTATGAAGGGAAAATTGTGCAGCAATCTTTCTTATACTTGCTAGACAGAGTGGTATAAAACCAATTCCATCTGTTTAATTCTTAGGGTTTTTTTTCAGCTTTGCTGTGGTTCATAAAGGTGCAGAGTGCCCTTTAATACATGTGTCTGTATTGCAGTAGATATCTAAGCAATGGCGGGATTCTTTTACATGAATAATGTTTCTAGTCCTCTGTGTTGAGATTTTATAAAAGTTGCCTCTTTGTGACAGCCTGTCATATCCAGGAAAACTGTGATTGTATTGTGCTTGCAAACAGGCATAGCCAAAATACTGACTTTTGGGCCAAGTACGTCAGTTCCACCAGAGTGAAGGGTCTAACTGTTGGTGGTATTAGACTGGGGATTATTTATCCCACCAATATTTATGTGTCCATATAAAACAGAATATGTTATGTTTTTACTGTCTTGCTGTGCAGAAGGGGCATGAGAACCTACTGTGAATACAAAGGAAGACCAAGAGCAGTGAAGAAAGTATCTTCATCGGTGCTTTTTATTATCCATATAGAATATCTCCAAGACATGAACTTGGCAGGAGATAAATGTATATCAGCTATATCATCCTCTATTTATAACTACAAACAATTCACTCTAAATTGAACTTTATTGAGCAAAAGAGTAATGTTTGCTGTTCTGTGTACAAAATCAGCAGTTAAGAAAACCAGTCAGAAAGTATTCCAAACAATGTAAACAACATTAAATGCAACAATTAAAAGATAAGATTTCACTTGATGGGCTGTGGGTGTGCAGAAGTAAACCTACTGTCTGGTGGTTGTTGCAAGACTTGCTTCCATGCCAGTCAGGGTTTATTACTGCTAATTATTAAACACATTTTTAAATGGCAGTTATAAAATGGCAAACACACCTGAATGGCAATCTTGTAATTGTGTTGTAGTAAGTCACGAAGATTTTCTCTATCACAAAGGAAGTGGCTTAATGAGATCAAGTAGCATTATCCTATCTTCTCAAGATCACTACAGGCATACTCCATCCTGAAAATGAAGTCATTACTGGGATATGGCAGTATGAATTAGGAACTACTACAAAAGGAAAACATAACTGGAAGTTAAGAGAACTTCCTTTAAAAAAAATTGTAAATGCTCCATACAGAAGGAGTCACAACAATCTAGAGGATAAACTCTATGCTGTATTTGTATTACATATTCAATATAGGATGTGTGAATCCACAGACATTTAACCCATGATGGTGCAACGATGTCACTGAGCTGACATGCCAAGCTCTGGAGAAATATGATGTATTTGGTCATGACAAACAGTATAGCAGTACAGTTTGAGTAGATACTCCAGGAGGCATAGCACCACAAAGGCACTCCTATCTGTGGGCTACTACGAAATAACACATTTGCCCTTTTCTGGGAATCATGTTTTCATAAGACCTCATGACAGCACATCAGCACAGCCTCTTATTGGGAATTTTTCTCCTGCATAAATTCTGGGAAGTCTGAAACTGGAAGCTAAACTGAGCAAAGGCAGATTAGGTCATCCACATTTGGCAAGACGAGCTGGAGAACAAACATGGCTCAGCTATGACAGCCTTTGGCTGAACATTTTCACTGCAGTTAGTGTGAAGTGCTAATACATCTTGTAAGTTATATCATGGTCCTTCTGGTTGTGACAGGCTTGTGACACAGGACCAATGTTACCATTTAGATAAATAAATGTAAAGTGTTTTAGGAAGGAGAAAATTTGTAGATGAACCTCACTCAATCCTGCCTTCTCTGAAGTAAGATTTTAAAAAATATTCCTTGCATCTAGGAATGAGAGTTTGAGATTCATTTCAAAGTACTGATGTCCAGGTATTCCTTTCCTAAAGTTCCCCTGTTGCAGCTATCTAAAATGTCTGCAGTAACCAATATTTTACTTAAAAATCCATTAGAAATTTAAGATAAATTTATTTCCTTGTTGCCACTTGAAAATCTCTAGCACATATTTTAAAATCCCTTACATGTCTATATATTCTACTCCTAATCTAAATGCTGGGCTGCTAGTACTAATATTTCAAAACAATAAACATTTTGGTTATGTTTATTGTTATCTGCGGTCATGCTGGAATAATTTAACTTGTTTGATTCCACTGTGCCATTTTTGTATAAAGTGAACCCAATGAAGGGTAAAAGTACTGGTTATGTGAAGCCAGAATTTGTTGATCAGAAAAAAAGGATGATATGGTGAGTGTCCAAAGAAAAGTAACTGGAATGAGAGGCAAGGTTGAAGAATTTGTTTCATTTAGTTTGGAAACCTGAGAGGAAGCTGAGATACAACGACAATCTGTCAGTACATAAATAGTTTTACAAAGGAATCCGTCATCAGTTCCTTTCTGTGGCTACCAGGGTATTTTTTCTGTGTGTGTGTGTAAATTAACATGAAACAGCAGGAAAAGCTTTCTTAAATATGAAGAGATGACCCAAACTGGATACATGCAGAAGTTGTAAAAAATACTGTGTTTTAAGAATGGGCTGAATAGACATCTGTTGACAATGGCCTCAATATACATATTCTGTCTGTGAAAGGAGCAGGTCCTAAAGGTATTGTGGTGGTTTTGTAGCCCACCATTTCTACAGCTATTCAGAATCTGGTTTTGATCTCTTTGGCCATGCTTGTGGTGCTATCTAACATCACAGAAACTGTTTGGATGAAAATGGAATTGTGAGATCCTCCTCCAATTCTTTGTCCTCAGAGTCACAGACAGACCTGTGCCTATCTTAAAAAAAGAAGAAAAAAAAAAAAAAAAAAAGAAGAGCTAGTTTTCTGGTTAGGAACTAGGAAAGATATAGTTATCTATACATTAAAAATTGCACCTGGCTCCAGCTTGGAGAAAAGTCAAGATGTGACTACCTAACTAGAGAAAACAGAAGAAAGACAGATAGGAAAACATAAAAAGAGAGCATTCAGCAGTTAGGTTCACACTAACCTTTAATGGCTCTCTTCAATCTAATCACATACTTATGGATCATGGCACCTTTTTCCTACATGTGCAAAGTAAGGCATGGATAAATGGGTGTATTTCCATCAAATGTTTCAGTGGCTGATTGTCAGGGATAGGCACAGAAGGGAGTTCTTGTACCTTCTCTCTTTACCCACTGAATGCCACCCCTGTCCTAAACATTAGGTGATTTGTGGTTAACCTGCAAGTCAGATTATAAAGAAGGCAATTATAGAAGAACACACTTCTTTGGCAAATTGCAAAGGAAGGTACATAACTACAAGGTGGTAAAGAGGCACTGTTTAAACCTTGGCAGAGCACAGAGAGAATTGGAAATGGTTAACCACAAAGACTTCTTACTTCAAAGTTCTTACAGGAATACCACTTTCCCCTCCAGTGCTCGTTCTATGGAAATAACTATGTGACGTTAAAGTAGTAATAGTAATTAAAAAAACTTGGCTAGACTGCCTCATAGTATATTCAAAAAAATTAAGCTATGCACATTCACCATCAATTTCATCCCAGTGGCATTGCTTAGCATAGTTAGTATTAAGACTTGGAGCTATTATGCATAAATAGGATGACAGCTCAACACAGTGGGGGGTGGTTTTATTGCCATTTTAACTGGTGTTAAATTAGTGGGTATTTAAGTGACACTAAAACAATTTAGAGTCCAATCCACAAAAATCTTGGCTCCAGAATATTCTAATATCAATGAAAAACTCAGTTTTAGGCTTCTGTTCAACTCATTGCTTTGTAGCAGACAATCACGTTCAGTTTAGGTACATTGCGTTCCTGAGAACTATCCCATCTCGCTATGAGAGCAGAGTCTCAGGTAGGTGGTCTCTGAACCTCTTCATAGGGACTATGGATGCACAGTCCAGTTGAAAAGCATGCCACAAGATTCACAGCCCTAATTCATAACCATAATAATTAATTGAAAGGGTTCATCCACGGCTTCCAGCACACAAAATATACCTACTAAAGTTGTCAGCACTCTTAGGTTTGTTCCCCCTCCCCAAAAAAATGGGGGAATGGAAATAAATGGAAATAAAAAGCTGCAACTCTGAATTTGCTGCCCTCCTTAAAAAGACCTGCTGTGCACTTATCTACCAGCAAATGTATTATTTCTTTGGTTTTTTTCCCAACATAAGGGATGAATTATTCAGAAGGCCTGATTTCATATACCTATTGTGTCTGCTGGTGAGGAGGCAGCATGCAGCAGCACCAGGAGAGCCGGGCGCTTTGCTTGCAGAGCTGTGTGCTGTGCCTTCCAGGGGATCCTGTTTTGGGTTAGCGGAGCACGCAGGGGGAGTTAATGGTGGCATCAGCTGTGGAGGCAGCTGTTTTGTCCACCCTCTGTGCTAGAGGAAATGTGCTGCAGGTTTTTTTTCTTCTACTTTTTTTTTTTTTTTTCCCCTCACAATAGGGTGTGAATGAGAAGGAGTAAAGGAAAGATTTGGAGCATCAAAGAGAGATCAACATTTCACAGTTAGCCCTGCTGTTCTTTTCCTTCCCCCCCCCCCCCCATGTTTGAACATACACTGCAGCCTCCAAATTGTTCATGAGTCATTTCATTCTGGTAATTTATATATTTGAAGATTCTGTTGGTGGATTTCAGAAATGATTTATTCTTCAGTTATTGCTTTATTTACTTACCTAATGGATTGATTGATGTGCCAGCATCCCTCAGGCAGCAGAGGCCTGGTTTCTGTTTTTTTCAAAAGAAGTGAATTGCTAACAGACAGGAGTTTCACAAACACGCTAAGTCAGACCTTCCTTATTGTTCTGTGTTTATAATAAGTTCCTGTTGGCCTACATACAGTACCTGTCACTGTCTATCCATTGAAACAGAATCCCACACCAGGCAGTAGTAAGCTATGGCAGACAGTGAGCAATAATGCAAAAGGCTGTGGAATGCGAGCGGTGTTTTTCACTGGCCTGGATGCTCAGAGGATGCTGCTCTCTGAGACAGCACTTTCCCAAAAGTAGCAGGACTGTTCCATAACAATGGGAATTATTACCATTCCATCTGGTATCGTTTATTTGAGATGAGCAATCTGTAGGCACAGCGGACTACAGTGTGACTTACTAAAATGGAGACTTCACGTTGCCTGCTGCTTTGTACGACTATCTTGCTCATTTTTAATTTGAACTGTGTATTTCCTGCTAAAAGAGGCAGCAATCACTGGGAATCGGGGAAGTCAGGAAGATACGAGCAGGTGTTCACACACACTATCACATGGTCTTTCTCTCCTCCTCCACCCTTCCCATACTCACCCTTCACTACCATTACCTCTTCCAATTACCTTATTTCTTCTCCTGTCACCTTCTGGGGGATCATAATATATTTCAAAGGGAAAAGGCTTTGTAAAACCTGTATGGGACTGTACTTGTGCAAATGTTGAAGCTGCAGATTCAGCTGGCCCCATTTCTACCTTTGCTCCCCAGGCTGGCAGTTCCAGCTGGCTGAACACCTCTGGGTGTTTGGTCCTCACAACAGGAAACACTAAAGCCATGTAAAGGGTTGTGGGTGAAAATCAGAGCAAATGAACAGGGGCTTGGGGCTTGGATCAGAATCTCCTGCTTTCCCTCAGAAAAGCCTGGGATTGTTTTCCTGTTGTTGTTTGAGCTTTGAAGTATTTTACAAATGTAACTAAGCAAGTCTCACAATTCTCTGCAAAACAGGTCATAGGCTATTTCATAGATGGGATATAATCGGGAAGCCAGGTTACAGCAACAGAAAAAGATATTGTGAGACCAGGAAGAGATCCCAGATCTGTATTGAGACTGTTTGACCATGCTTCCCTTGATTTGACATAATGGAAGAACAAAAAGCAGCACAGCTGATGGCGTGCACCAAAGTGCACGTTATTTGATTCAGTTCAGATTCTAACCAGCTGGTCCCCTGCAAATCAGGGAGAGCATTTGAGTGCTCACAAATCAACAACCGCTGCTTCTCATCAAACTGTCTTTGTAGTTGGTTTGGCACCTTGCTATACAGATAGGTATCATATTATTAGTATGGGACTGAATATACTAATGATGAGGTAATGTTCCTATGGAAGTATCTATGCTAACAGATGTGTTCGTACAAAGACCTATAATATCATTATGCAGCTGCTCAAATGGATGCTTTTTTTTTTTTTTAAACTTGCTGAATAATTGGACTTGAGAATCTCAGCTTTCATCAGAAATATTAAACACTTGCCTTATGGCTGGAAGGATAATTATTGAAATGTGAGAAGAGCAGGGACCTGAGTCTGCAGTCAGCCTTACACATAGCTCTAAGACTATTTGAACTGCTTCCATTGCTGTCACTATTGTTTTAATTCAGAACACTACCAGTGCTCTTTAATTGTTGATATTACTTAGAGACTTACTGATAGTTTAATAGAGCTATGAAGCATGTGCTACTGGTATTGAGGAGGGGATACTTCCTAGCTAATGCAGAATTCAGATTTTTTCTTCTAACAACCAACATCAAAATCAAACATAAAAAATTATTAACACCTTGAACTGAATCACTGGTAGTTAATTCCTTTGTCAGGACCTGGAAATTGAACCCAACTCCAAAGCCTTCCTGAGGGCAAGGAGCCCTAGAATTGCCCAGGGGCTTCTTCTACCACACAAGTACACGTGGCACATTTAAAACCAACTGTACTCCCTCTCCCTCCCCAGACTCACCAACACACAGAAATACATAAATAGAAATGGGCATTAAGAAAGTAGTAATATGAGATAGCAGCTATTTCACTGATAGTACAGCACCCTGCGAGAAAGGCTCTGAGGACGAGATAGCAGCAGAAGGGATGTTCTCACTCACAGCATTACAGGGTTCTTGCCAAGTGATTCAGATCTAGTATACAAATACAGGGCAAAAGGCCTTTGAGTATGCCCCGAGTCATGCAGAAGTGTCCTGAAGCCTTAACAATGCACAGCCAAAGAGCATAAGGTAGTTACTAGAAAGTTTTCCCCCCAAATAGCCTGCCTCAGCAGAGTTTAGTAAGCGTGACACCCTCCCAGAAACGGTATCAAAACAAAGATCTAAGTATTATTCAATGAAAAAATTATGAGGCAACAGTTAATATGTCATAAATAATCATATTTGCAATTTTGTATGTAAGGTTTGCCTTTTGGCAAATTAGATGAGGTAAGTTAGGTGACTTCAAATATACCATTTGAAGCTTTGAAGACCCCTAAATTGCCATTTGATATTAGTTCTGTACCTGGGGTATTTCATAGAGTAATTTCACAGATTTTTGAAGGATTACATGGTTCTGACATTGTAATGAATGATGATTTAATTGGGATTGTAAATGATACAGAATAAGAAAACCTATGGAAGTTCCTTATAAAGATAATGGAAATCTCTCAATTTTAAAAAGTCTAAAAATCATCTTAGCAGCCATTACATCTATTAAACATACACTCAAAAAAGATAACGTAATCTCTAATTCAAATTAAATAAAAGCAACAATTGAAATACTCCATGCACGGTATAGAGTGCATCTACATGTCTTTTGTGTTCAGATGAAATTCTTTCTCCATATGCTGAAAGTCAACAGGCCCTCACGGGACCTGCTGGAAAATTACTTCATCTGGTATTAGACAGACATTTACAATAGCCTTTTTAAAATTATTAAGACTTAACTAATCAGTGGCCTTATCAGTACGTCCTCGGGAAAAAAGTGCAGGACAGCCTTGGTCACTGCAAAGGAATTCTGCTCCAGCTTAGAGACCCGTTGCAAAAGGCCCTGCAATCCACTACCTTGCTGCACAGCCGATGGCACAGTCCCTTACCCTTCTGCTCTGACCCAGGCTATCCACCACAGGAAGGGCTACTGCTTCAGGAATTTCCCAAGGTGCTTACACCTTTCTTCTTGAGTGTTTATGGCAGCTGTATAAGGCAGTATTCAGTTAGGCCTCAGATGAGCTTTTTCTGCAGCAGAGACAGCCAGCTGTATTTGCACGTGGATCAGCAAACAGGGCCAAGAAAATCTGTCTGCAGACTGAAAAAAGGAAAAAAAAAGAAAGAAAAGAGCCTACTTGTAACTTCATCAGCTTTTCTCTAAGTACAATAGCCACATGAGTAATGTAATTATATAAACTAACTGGAAATAATTCCAAAACTTCCCTCCCCCACAAAACAATATGAAAATATTTTAATGTTCCACTATTCTACACATGGTGCTGAAACTATAGAAATGTGTGGTTGAACTTACAGCTACACCTTAAGAAAAAACACCTTTCAAAAGCCATCTTGACAAACAGTGTGCACTTTGTGGGACTCGAAATACATGGGAATCCAGATCTGTCTCCAGTGTCATGAGAGAGTCTGGTGTTGGAGGAAGCATTGAGTATTGAGTCACTGCTGACTCCAGCATCACCACTGTCACAGTGTCCAGCTAATACCAGCTGAGTTTAACATAGTCATAGAATCACAGAATCATTAAGGTTGGAAAACATTTTTAAGATCATCTAGTCCAACTGCCAAACCAACACCTTCATGCCTACTAAACCATGTCCTGAAGTGCCATGTCTACACATCTTTTAAATACCTCCAGGGATGGTGACTCCACCACTTCCCTGGGCAGCCTCTTCCAATGCTTGACAACCCTTTCAGTGAAGACATTTTTTCTAATTATTTTCTAATAATTTTTCTAATCTAAACCTCCCCTGGAGCAACTTGAGGCCATTTCCTCTCGTCCTATGGCTTGTTACCTAGGAGAAGAGACCGACCCCCACCTCTCTACACCCTCCTTTCAGGTAGTTGTAGAGACCGATAAGGTCTCCCCTCAGCCTCCTTTTCTCCAGGCTAAACAACCCCAGCTCCCTCAGCCGCTCCTCATCAGACTTGTGCTCCAGACCCTTCACCAGCTTCGTTGCCCTTCTCTGGACACGCTCCAGCACCTCAATGTCTCTCTTGTAGTGAGGGGCCCAAAACTGAACACAGTATTCGAGGTGCGGCCTCACCAGTGCCGAGTACAGGGGCACGATCACCTCCCTACTCCTGCTGGCCACACTATCCTGATGCAAGCCAGGATGCTGTTGGCTTTCTTGGCCACCTGGGCACACTGCTGGCTCATGTTCAGCCGGCTGTCAACCAGCACCCGCAGGTCCTTTTCCGCCGGGCAGCTTTCCAATCAAACTGGACTGAGTCAGTGCTGGTCCTGTGTTGCAAGACAGCCAGCCACATACAACAGGGACAGGATGCAAACAGCATAGACTAAATGAACCAGTACTGTATTAGATGCTATACTCACCAATTACATGCTGTTTCAAAGATGAATGTTGTCAGAGATGAATTTAAATAACAAAAAGGGGTGTGTGTGTGTGTGTGTGGCAGGGGAAGGTTGGAAATGTAAGTCTGAGTATCAGCTTACTGGTATGGGAATGCATATATTAGCATTGCTATGGATGGGAAGCAAGGCCATGAATTGGCCAAGAGTTGAGTCTCTAAGCGTGTCCAATGTGAAATAGACATTTCCAGAAGCTAGAGCAGACCCAGCTGTGCTAATTATTCATGCCATTAATAAATGCTGTTTCTTCTTTCCAACCAACCTGCCTCCTGAGTACTTATTAAACATTGCAATCACTGCTAAACCTGTTTATGGGGAATAGCTTTATCAAAGTGATGAAATTATCAGAGAAAAGATTCAGGAGTAGCAAAGGAGCATTGTAGTGAATGACAACCAGAGACTGTTCCAATAGTTTATGAATTTGGCAAAGCAGTAGTGGGTCCTTCTCTTATGAAGGTCAAGTAAAAATTCTAGCTGTACTGTAAACATAATTTTCCATATAACAGTGCCACACAATGTCCAAAGTAGTCCCTTAATACAAAATATCAATTTGATTTTCCTCGGGAGATTAGCTCTCCTTTTGCAATGCAAATATTTTCAAGTGTACTAAACACATTCTAGCACCTTAGTATAGGGACTAAACTATTTGCATGCAAAATTACCCAAAGTAGGCAGACTGGCACAAGCTTATGCTTCTGCCATATGTGCTGAAGAATTTGAGCCAGGAAACTAGTAGTATCTGGATACTATTTACAATTTAAATTTGATTTTACATTATTATTCAAAAGAGAAAATAAATAAAAAGCTTTCATTAACATTAATGTTGTATGTGATACTAAGTTTATCCCAACGTTATCTGATTACACTTTACCAGTTAAAAACATGGTCCAGGAAATGCAGAGAATTTTCCTCATTACAACTGTGGCTTTTTTTTTTTCTCTCATTGCTTCTACTTTTTAGATACTTTTTTTAAAATCTGAACGCTGTATCCCTCACATTTCTTTTAGACATTAGTACTTGTGTCACTTCATGTTATCTCCCGCACACTGTGTGTAGCAGGTTGTCACTGAACTTTGTAGTATGGCAAAGTAAAAACCAAATTTTTTTGCGTGGGTAGGGATTCAGGGCCTACCATGGCTTTTGTTTGCACTGCAATTAAATTTGGAGGAACTCCATGGATTTTGGATGACCTGCTGCGGTTTTGTGTTGACAAGACAGAAAAACAATTAGACCTGCTGTACTTATCAGTGAAGTACCAGAATGTAAAAAACACAACTCTTGTGCTTCAGAAGTTCATAGAAACACCATTTTCAGAAACAACGATCAGCACAACATAAGATGGGGGACGGAGGGAGGGGATTTTGCCTGCCATTCCAGCTGCGCTTACACTCTTGCTAGACCTTTGCCTGCAGGACCTGTTGCCAAACTGAGTGGTAGCAACAGCCACCTTCAGCGCCAGTGCTGCGATGGCCTGATGGCACCGGTGTCACCTGCCGACGGAATCTGGGCTGGTGCCGCTGCGCTCTGCTGCCTGCCCTACCCACTGGAAACAGCAGGGAGAATTTGACCGAAGCCAGCTTTGTGCCCACATGTAAGTGCTGGAAATGTGAGTCACAGATATAATTTATCTGGCTTCAAGTACCATCACCCTGAGGAGCTGGGTGTTTAATAACATGTTTCCCTTGCCTCAGTGCTAGGTGGTGCCTCTGTAAGTTTCTTCAGGTAATATCTATACTTTGCATTTGAATAACTTTTAGTGGGAAGAAATACCTCACCTTTTTGGCTCTTTTACACCTAGAGGAAATCCAAGGACCTAAAAGTGGTAAGGTCAAAACAAAACAAAATTTAAGGAATGTGCCTTCAAAATCAGTTTTGAACTCTAGGAGCAAAACAATTTCCAGACAAAACTGTCCGATTTATTTTTTCCTAATTTGTGTCCATGTTTTACCCTAATTGAGTCTTACAGAATGGTAAGCAGATCTGCAGAGTGACTGGAAAAGGGGAGCTATCAACACAAGGCATTTCTCCCCCTCCGGAGCAGCACAGACGCCACCAGAGCACCTCGCCCTGCTCATGCTTACCTTCACTGTCAAGTCAGTGGAGCCCTTCCTGTGGAAACTTGTTTTCAGTCAAAACAGAACCAGGTCACCTGTGTATCTCCTTCTACCCGATGTCTAAGAACAAATCTAGCATTCACTTGACTCACGGAAGAAGAGAAGTACAAGGAGCTAGCGCTTGCTCTAATGCCAGCATCCCTACTTAGCAGATATTCTTCCCAAACAGAAAAGTAAATGCAAATACTGGTTTTCTTTCTCTCCTAATGAAATCTGAACACAAGGAGAAAATTCTTGGCTGATACAAAATTAACATACCTTCTGTGGCCCCTTGGGTATGCGAAACTGAACAAAGATTTTTTTTTTTCTTGTTATTGCTGCTTTTCAGATAAACCTGATCAAGTTTGATCTCACCACAACCATGGCATCAAAGTATGCTCATATATTTATCCAATGTATGCTTATATCACTCAAAAATGCTTATCCCCATACCTCTCTTCCTTTAAAATGGTTACAGTGTGTCACACGCCCAAACCAACAAAAACACGTTTTTACATTCTATTCTGTCTTCCTAAAAATTATCACGTTTGATTTGTTTTCAGCCTCAGAAACGCTGAACAAACGCCTCGGTGCATGAACTCTTTCCTGAGAAGATTTTGCTGTAAGACCCAACATTTCTGCTGCACTGACTTTCCAAAAACATCCCACAAAAGTACTAAAAACTTGTGGTTGTGTAGAAAGCTTAGTGGAAATTCTCCACGTTACTCGTCTACCCTTGCGTCTTAATACCAGCGCATTTTAAACGGTGGCCTGATTTCAAACGTTGAATTAATTAAGCGGCAAAAACCAGCCGAGGCAAACCTGCCACCAAAAGGCATGCCAACATCTCCCTCTGCTGCCCGCGGGGAGGGAAGCAGCGGCCGGGCGCTCCCGGAGGGGACACCCGGGTTTTCATCCCAGGGCGCCCGGAAGGCGGCTGGCTTTTAGGCTGTGGGGTGCAATCGGCCGCCGACTCACTGTTTCCCAGTGCAGTTTCCCAGTGCGCTCACTGTGGGAGTAAACACATCAAATGCCAGCACTTCCCTTTTGCGTCTTTCATATGAGTCCTTTTGCTAGAACTGTGCATTGCTGAACACCCCGTGCGCATGGTAATGAACTCTTTGGTGTGTTGCTCCCTCTGCCAAAAAAAATGAACCTGCAGGCACATACTAGAAAGTACATCCTTGCACAGTGCAAATCTGAAAGGTATCTTTCACCAGCATTTCTCTCCTCAGCTGCACAGAAAATCACTGAGCGATTTTTGAAAAGTCTCTGAGAAACTTTTAGAAGCCCGTTTGGCAACTTTAAAATACAGAGATGGGAATATGAAGTCAACTGTTGCATGCACAAACGGAAGGTAAGTATTCTTGAAAATTAGGAACAGGGTCCGTCTGTGGCTGGCTTTTGAACAAATGTGCAAGCAAGATGTGCAAAGTCTTTGTGCCACACAGACCTCTTCTTGCTAGGACCATCTGTGACAGCAGACACTGCACAGGGGAGAGGGTGGCTACAGTGTCATAGTTCCACCTTCCAGCCAAAGAGAATGACCTGCATAGTGGGTGGTGCCTGCTGTCTCCTATGAAGAGTACTGTGTCATTGCAGGAGCTCAAGAGTACTCCAGAAGGGCTCTCAGCTGTGACGTTTCTACCTCTTTTGAGTATGGGATGAGGCTCAAGTTAGTTTTCAAAGGGTATGACTCCAATAGAAGAGTCATCCCCTTTTGTTTCTGTCTCTGCCATTAAGTTTTCTTTCTCTATCTAAACCCATGCAAACCTGTCAACCGCATCACCCATCTCTGCTTAGAATTGCTATCCTCTGAGCACCTGAAATAACATATGACAGACCTATCCAGTCTCACTCATTTGAAGTGAGCTGTCTCCTCTTACTTTTGGCTTCATTTTCATGCAGCCGTAAAGATTCACGGCATATATCAATGGAAAATGTAATATAACACTCAGAAGTTTTCAAATCTCACTCATTCAAATGAGTGTGACTTGACAAGTCTGATGTGATAAAATAATGCAAAGGGTTTTAAAGATTTCACTTAAATGCACAATGAAATGAAACCTTTTTTCTTCCTTTCTTTTTTCCGTTTTTTTTTAAACTTTAGAAATGAATTCTAAAAAGCTTCATCAAACTGATATAAAATAGGGAGGCTCTTAGTGTAAAGCCTGCCATTTCTCACCTCAAAGCAAGAGTGCTTTGCAGTCACCCTCACTTACACTGGCAGAGTTTTATGGGGGAGCTGGAGAGTGTGGGTGAGGTAGGCAATTGCAAAGATATGAAAGCCTAAGGAGTTGCATACAATGGAGTAGTGGCTTTATCAGAATAAACTTGCAAAGAAAGAATTATAAATGAACAAAAAAAATAGCTGCAGCACACCTTAGCTTGCATAGCTACCACACTGTAAATGCAGGGAAGAAGAGAGGGGACAGAAAAGCTGGTAAAAAAGATCACCCATCTGCTTCCAGATGGGTGCTTCAGTTGGTGGATTAGGTTTTCAGCTGTTGGATGATTAGATGCTGCGGTAGTGAGCATCTAATTTAAAATGGTCTAATTGATTTGATGGGAAAATATCTCTCTATATTGAAAAAGCAAAGGGTTTACAGGTGCTGGTAAGTCCTAGTCATCACAGGTATTGGAGATATAAAGCAAAAATGTCAAACTTGGGTATGCAAGCATAGGCTTCTGTATTTCTACTTGATACATAAATAGTTGTGGATGAGCCTTCAAAAGAGCTGGAATCACACAAGTTCTGTTGAGGCTGGCAGGACCAGAAGCTTCACATCTCATTTGAAAGGCCTTATTTATTTAGACATGTGAATCCAGCTTCTTGATTTTATGAACCCTGTTTTAAAGGCCAGCCTCAAATGATTTAAATGTAGCAAGAGCTAATGAAGACGACTGTACTTCTTACGACTTATAACTCCCTACTGAAGTGAGACTTGATTGGAAAGACATATATGTATGCATACTGTTTACCTTAGTGGGAGCTCCAGCTATAGCAGATGGAAGAAAATACCTCCTAGGTTAGCCTTTTTGCAGCTTCCTCTGAAGCACATATTACCTCCTGCTCTCAAAAAGAAGAAATTGGTCTAAATGGACCACTGGTTTAATACATCTTGTGGCAATTCTTGTCTTCCTACTATGCAGAATTAATCTCTGTATTAGAATTGAAGTGCTTTTCTTATTGCTGAACTACCTGTGCATTAAGGGTATTAGATTCTTGCTTGTTTAAGGCCACTCTGAGTCTCACACAGTGCCAAAATTCAAGCAGGCCATTGTGCTAAATGTGAACAATTTGACACCGCTCAGCATCCTGTACAGATACTTGCGATTTCCTATATATGACACTGACTGGTTTCTGTAATACCTTGGATCTGCTTTGGGTAGCCAAAATAAGCAGAAGACAGAAGAAAGCCCTACAAAGTGGTAACAGACAAAGCAAAGGAGCCAAAGATGAGAAGTCTGGGACTGCTGAGCATAGAGCTCTCCCCCAGATAGTGCAACTAGGAATTTGTTTAATTCCTACTTCAGAAACCAGTAGGGCCAGACTTCATCCCCATCTTAAGTTTCTATAGACTCCCACAGTCCTTCCAGCTGGAAGGGACCTTGAGAGTCTCCAGTCCAACCTCCTGCTCCAAGCAGGAGGTCAACACTGAATTCAGGTCAGGTTGCTTAGGACTTTGTCTAGTTGGGTCTTGAAAACCTCCAATGATGGAGATGGCACAACCTCTCTGGGCAATCTGTTCTACTGCTTAATTAACCTTACAGCAATATTTTGTTTCCTAATATCCAGTGAGAACCTCCCTTATTTCAGTTTATGACCATTGTGTCTCATCCTCCACCTGAACACCTTAGAAAACAGCAGGGCTTCACCTCCTCAGTCTCCTCCCTTTGGTGCCTGGGCTGCTGTTGCGTGCTTCTGAAGCTGTCCCTTCTCCTGGCTGAACCAGCCCCAGTCCTGCAGCCTCTCCTTGCAGGGCAAGGGCTCCAGCCCCACCATAGAATCATAGAATCACATAATAGTTTTGGTCGGAAGGGACCTTTAAAGGCCATCTAGTCCAACCCCCCTCCAATATGCAGGGACATCTTCAACTAGATCAGATTGCTGAGTCCTGTCCAACCTGGCCTTGAATGTTTCCAGGGATGGGGCATCTACTATCTCTCTGGGTGACCTGTTCACAGAATCACAGAATCATATAGGTTGGAAAAGACCTTAAGGATCATTGAGTCCAACCATAAACCTAACACTACCAAGGCCACCACTACACCATGTCCATAAGCACCTCATCCAAATGTCTTTTAAATACCTCTAGCGATGGTGACTCAACCACTCCATCTTGATTGCCACCTCTGACCTTGCTTGTAGTTCTTTGGATCTTTTGTCTTGCCCTTTTTGAAGATGACTGCAACATTTTACTTTCTTCTGTCATCAGGAGATTTTCCCAGAAACTTTCAAAGATCAAGCATCCTTAGATGCTGCCTACCAGGTCCCAGGGACTCACTGGGGTCAAGATTACTCAAGAATCATAGAATCATAGAATCATTTAGATTGGAAAAGACCCTTAAGATCATCAAGTCCAACTGTAAACCTAACACTTCCAAGTCCACCACTAAACCATGTCCCTAAGCACCACATCTACACATCTTTTAAATACCTCCAGGGATGGCGACTCAACCACTTCCCTGAGCAGCCTGTTCCAATGCTTCACAACCCTTTCAGTGAAGACATTTTTCCTGTTATCCAACCTAAACCTCCCCTGGCACAACTTGAGGCCATTTCCTCTCGTCCTATCACTTGCTACTTGGGAAAAGAGAACACCAACCTTGCTACACCCTCCTTTCAGGTAGTTGTAGAGAGCGATAAGGTCTCCCCTCAGCCTCCCTTCTCCAGACTAAACAATCCCAGTTCCCTCAGCAGCTCCTCATCAGACTTCTGCTCTGGACCCTTCACCAGCTTCGTTGCCCTTCTCTGGACACGCTCCAGCACCTCAATGTCTTTCTTGTAGTGAGGGGCCCAAAACTGAACACAGCATTTGAGGTGCGGCCTCACCAGTGCCAGGTACAGGGGGACAATCACTTCCTTAGTCCTGCCACTATTCCTGATACAAGCCAGGATGCTACTGGCCTTCTTGGCCACCTGGGCACACTGCTGGCTCATATTGATCTGCCTGTCAACCAATAACTGCTAGGTCCTTTTCTGCTGGGCAGCTTTCCAGCCACTCTTCCCCAAGCCTGTAGCGTTGCATGGGGTTGTTGTGACCCAAGTGCAGGACCCTGCACTTAGCCTCATTGAATCTCATACAGTTGGCCTTGGCTCATCTATCCAGCCTGTCCAGATCCCTCTGTCCAGATCTCCCTTCCTCCCCTCAAGCAGATCAACACTCCCGCACAACTTTTGTCATCTGCAAACTGACTGAGGGTGCACTCGATCCCCTTGGCCAGATCATTGATAGAGATATTAAACAGAAGTGCCCCTGATACTGAGCCCTGGGGAACACCACTTGTGACCGGCCACCAACTGGATTCAGCTCCATTCACCACCACTCTTTGGGACTGGCCATCCAGCCAGTTTGTTATCCAGCGAAGAGTATGCCTGTCCAAGCCATGAGCAGCCAATTTCTCCAGGAGAACGGTGTGGGAAACAGTGTCAAAGGCTCTACTAAAGTCTAGATAGACAACATCCACAGCCTTTCCCTCATCCACTAGGTGGGTCACCTTGTCGTAGAAGGAGATCAGGTTAGTCAAGCAGGACCTGCCTTTCCTAAACCCATGCTGACTGGGCCTGATCACCTCGTTGTCCTGTACGTGCCGCGTGGTGGCACTCAAGATGATCTGTTCCATAAAGTTCCCCAGCACCGAGGTCAGACTGACAGGCCTGTAGTTCCCCGGATCCTCCTTCCAGCCCTCCTTGTAGTTGGGCGTCATATTTGCTAACCTCCAGTCAGCAGGGACCTCCCTGGTTAGCTAGGACTGCTCATAAAGGATTGAAAGTGGCTTGGTGAGCACTTCCGCCAGCTCTCTCAGTACCCTTGGGTGGATCCCATCCAGCCCATAGACTTGTGAGTGTCTAAGGGGTGTAGCAGGTTACTAACCATTTCCCCCTGGATTATGGGGGCTTCATTCTGGTCCCCATCCTGGTCTTCCAGGTGAGGGGTCTGGGTACCCTGAGAACAATTGTTCTTACCATTAAAGACTGAGGCAAAGAAGGCATTAAGTACCTCAACCTTTTCCTCATCCCTTGTCACCATGTTTCCCCCCACATCCAATAAAAGATTGAGATTCTCCTTAGTCCTCCTTTTTTTTGTGAATGTATTTATAGAAATACTTTTTATTGTCTTTTACTGCAGTAGGCGAATTAAGTTCTGAGTCAATCCTTATCCACTGCTAGTAGCACATCTCCTCCTTGGACCCTGTCAGGGGAGACCTGGGAGATTTTTTCCATGAAGGCCAAGGCAAAGAATACAGGGTATCTCAGCCTTTTATGTGTCCACTGTCACTAATTCAACTGCCTCATTTAGCTGCATGACGACATGTTCCTTTTTTATTCTTTTTATTCATCTGTGCACATAGAAGCTCATCTTGTTGCCCTTGGTGTCCTTTGGCAATTTCAGCCTTACCTGACCTTTGGTTTTCCTGACAATATCCCTGCATGCCCAGACGTGCCCAGTCTTCCTTTGCTGCCTGTCCTCATTTCCACCTCCTGTGTAAGATCATTTGCAGTGGGGTTCAGCCATGTGTTCCCACTTAGCCAAGCTGGTCTTGTGATAGGTTGACTATTTTCCTGCAAATCTGGATGACTTGGAGCTTGGAGGAGATTGTCCCTGAAGACTTGTCCCTTCTCTTTACTGCAGTTGCAGTAGTTCCCCAATGGTTTCATCATTCAGACAGAGCCTTGCCTTGAATCAGCAGCAGTTGTCACTGCCATCTGGCATTGGAGATGTTTTTCATATACTGCTATGTTATTTACTGCTGCACAATAAATGCATAATACTCACAATATTAAAAATATGTCAGCTTTTCCTTTTTGTGTGACTACTCCATGAGTTGCTTATCTTTCTCTGCATGTGCTTCAAGATTTGGTTGGGTGTTTCTCGGATATTGCTGTTGCGTAGGGGTCTGGGCTATGTTCCAGTTTTAAAGCCGTGCTCCCTGAGGGAGTAGTGGAGAGAAAAGTATTTTTCCCTTGGTAGTGGTGCATTTCTAGTAGATATAAAACATACCTGCGTGCCTCGAATCTGTGTTGAATATGGGGGTAATTACTAACATGGAAGATTTTACTGAAAGGAACTCTTGCAGACTCTTGCACAAATGCGAACTTGTGGGCTTGCCACAGTTACAATGGATAAGAGGAGGAGGACTTTCCCATGTGTGATAATCATAAACACTGATGGGAAAATAAAAACTCTCAAGAACTAGCTCTGAGCCCATCAGAGCACACTTGCGTGGGTAAAGGCGAATCTGGAAGGAGAGGAGGTAATACAGCCCCATGTGAGTAATTTACAAGGTGCTGTACCTTTCAGTCTTTGGAAAATGCTCAAAACACAGCCTCAAGTTTCATGGGAAATGAGATTGTTAATCTAATTCTGAACCAACCTCCATGTGAATAATAGCCAACTCACCAGCTATCACACTCGATCAGCAGTCTGTACTGGAAAGCCCCAGGAGACATCCACACAGTTTGAAGACTGACTTGATATATTCAGTGAAGGATGATTTTCCACATGTGTGTATGTGTTTGTATGCGTGTTTTGAGGAATTTGTTCTCATAAGCTACTTTGTGCAATATTGTTTCATTCCTGAAGATGTTCATCTTCATTTAGTTTAAATAAAAAAATTGCAGAGAACAGGTATGACTGTTGTTGTTCCAGTCCTGCAGTTTGTATAATTTCCACACTTTCATTTGTGGATATGGCATCTTATGCTGTTTGTGAACCAAAAGAGGGCATACTCATATGACTGCTAGATATTTTTCTTGTTTAGTGCAACACACCCTTTCATGGCATATGCTCTCAATTTCCTTTCTTCCTTTAGCACCATTAAGTGACATTTCTTTACCATGAGGAATAAACTACCTAACAGCTCCTGTTCCTCACCTATCTACCTCAAGTGGATTTTTATTGCACTCCTTTGTATTGACTACATTACTGCTGTTTCCCATTAAGCTGAAACTTCATCGCGTTTCCACAAGTTCTTTTCTCAAGCACACTGCTACAAAGTCTTAAACTAATTCATCCTAGTTCTCCTTTTTGTAGTCTCTTTTCAGATGTATGTCTTTTCTGAAGGCCTATGAGCAGCTCGTAGGCACAAGTGCAGGGTACCTTTGATATGAAAGCCAATTTCTTTCAAGTACTGTATTACTGACCCTACAAATGAATCTTTTCTGACTTCCTTTTCAGAAGCTTTACCAATCCTGAGCATACCTCTTTCTTCTTCTGTAACCCCTTTCTTCTAGTATTATAAAAGCCTTTGCATGTTGTGCATGATCTTTCATTTACCAGACCCTGTCTATTCCTGATTTTTAAATGGACGGAGACTGAATGTTTTAGTATAGTTCTTCTAGCACCACCCACTTTGGAGTCTTACAGTATATTCAGTTGTAGTGGGTAAAAATAATGCGCACTAAGGTTTGCAGTTTGCCTGCAAAGTGAGATGAAAAAATATTATTACACCAATGAGGGAAGAACAAACTGAGGCATGGAGAGATACTGAAGTTAAGTGTAGCTGTATATGGAATAAAATCCATATAATCTGATGCACAGAACAGTGATCTATTTCCATAATTAATTTTGTTTCAGTTGCTGTAAGTATATTTCCAGTCACTGAAATCACAGGTGTTGATCTTGACTCCCACTATAGCCCAAAGAATACACTGGAATTAATATATGGCTCTGACTGGAGCTCCATTGCTGTTTAAATAAAATTGGAACAACCTAATAGCTACAGGTGGATAAACAACAAGCATACCATTGCAAGGGCAGATTGAGGCTTATCTGGGTAGCATTCTGCTGCTCTGTGAGCACAGGTTGGCTTGTAGGATTTTCTGCTGAGCAGAACAGGCAGCCTGAGACTAATTCTGCCTGGTGGCCCTGATGGCTCATAGGCAGCCCAATGGCATTAAATCAACTTTGCTCCAATTCCCCCTAAGCTTTACTTGTTCTGTTCTTCATGCTTGCCCTGCAGAGGTGCAGCTCAAAAGCTAACCAACAATATTTTACAACGCCAAGTAACCTGTCAAAACTTCCCAAGCTTGTTTCTTCTCTGGCCTTTCCTTTTTACTTCACACCTCTTGACTGCATCATTGTCCGTGTTTCACTGGCTTTTTGCTCTTTTTATTCTAAATTGAACTTTTAGATTTGAATTTAAAAAAAAAGCCCAGTCATGGTCAGGTGAGTGGGTAGCTACATGGTATGTCTTTTGGTTTTAAGCTTTAAGTTTTTAGGCATTCAGGCAGACACAGAAGGTTAAGACATATTGAGTCTGGAAAAATACTGTTAGCGCCTCGTTTTCTAAAAATGTTAGAGACAGAATTTATTGTTAGAGTAAATTAATACTAATAAACACATGAATGAAGGAAAGGGAATACTAATAAATAAAGAAAAGAGATGGAATAAAGAGTCCCCTTCGTCCTGGAAAGCACGATTCAAGGCTTGAATCATGTTTACTTGGGTTATGAGCTCTGTACTGAGCTATGTGTAGGAAAGCAGGCATCAAAAGTACTAATTCTGATGAAAAGTTTGTTCTGCTGGAATTTTCCTTCCTCGTTTTGGGCTTGAAATATAAAATGACCAGAGAAACAATCAGATCCCGGTCCCTTTTTCAATTGCTCCAGAAACTGAATTTACCTGAATTTACCTGAATTTACCTGAATTTATCCTGAAACTGAATTTATCAGAAGCAGGAGCCTACATCTCTCCTCTTAACCCCTTCCCAAAGCCTCACATCATGGAAGGGCATGAGGCTGGATTATGCAGGAGTCGTGCCCCCCTTCAGGCTGTGTACAGAGCGGGGGGATTTAGATCTGCTCGTAGAGGATTCCCACATGCTCTTGTCCTGCTGGATTCCCAGCGCTGCTCCCAGCAGCTCATGTCCCAGCTGCCAGCAGTGGCTCTGCCCAGCTGTTCACCTCGGGGGAGACTTCCCTGTGAACAGCCAGGTGGGCAGGGCACCCAGAGCGCTTCCCGTGGCCAGCACCAGCAATTAGGAGAGTCAGAGTTATGTGGCAAGGCTTGAATGTTGGCATGCTTTTGTGGCATCATGGTGTGGAGTCCCTTCCCCTCCTCCCCCAAAACATGAGACACCTCAGAAGCCAGATGTGTGGTGCAGCTCCACTGGAGCCTGTGTTGTGAGGGTGCCTGGGGCTAGGATGTGGCTTCTAATATGAAAACAAATGAATTAAATGTTGCCATCCTGTTGCTCCACAAAACCACCACCCAGCTCAGCATGGCTGACAGGTGAGTTTCTCCAGAATTAGTGAGGTTAATTTTTGGCTTGGAGGTACAGTGTGAAGAAACTGATCCTCCCGCTGTGTCCTGTGGATGTAGGGGGAAGCTGCTATCATTTGTCCTTTCCCCAGCCTCTGGCACTTTAAAAATAACATAGATGTTAAGAGGCTTGTTTGTTGTTTTGTTGGTGCTGCAGTTGCTCTTGTGTTGTTTGAAGAATCTCACTTCCCAGTGCAAATCTTGTCACTTCGTTCCTCTTCAGCATCCCCCTTCCTCTGCCTCCACCCACCCCACCTTCTCCTCCATCTCTTCCTCCATCCTTTTTGGTGATGTTGCTGGGCTGGACTGGTCACTCACTCCCTGCCACCCCTACAGAAACCCTGCTCAAAGTGAGACTCTGCTGCAGTAATCTAATCTGGAATGTGCTATTTGATTTCAGCAGCTCAATTGGATCAGCTGCCTGCAGAGCTACACACTCTCCTGCCAGCTTGGCAGAGCAGAGCTTAACCACTTCCCTTCAAGGCCAGGTCTGGTAAGCACAGGATGTAGTTCCACCGTGAATCAACTCAGAGTTGAAAGAAATGGCAGGAGCCCATGGAAAATATCCTGTAGACTTCAGTAAGGTTAAATTAAATGGGAACTATTGACATCATCAGTTTTTTTATATTTCGTTCTGCAGGCTGAAAACTTTTAACGGCAGAGAAGAAGAGCAAATTCCTTTTTGTCCCCTAGCAGCAGGAAAGAGGTCACCTCCAGGCTGTGTCCCCAGGTCTTTCACCACTCTCCTCCTTTGGCCTGGAATTACAATTCTCCTCTTTCTGCTTGAACACACGTTAACTACAGCATTAAGGAGAGACCATTTCTGTAATTGTTGTGTCACTACCACACAGAATTATTTGGCAAAGGACATAATTATCCATAAGATTGAAAAGACTGGTTTAGAAGCACCCATGCTCATCCTGCACATTCAGTTTGACAGGACTTCTTCCCAAGAGATCAATCAGCATCTGTGTGCTTGCAGGGTGCTCCAATGTTCATGGTGCCTGGTGAGCCCAGGCGTTCATACCTCAAGCTAAAATAAATTGAAGAAAGCTTTTAAAATTACTGCGCAGCTCATAAAATGCAGCCCTTGCTTCTCACGCCATGCCAGCTCTTTTGGTTCCACTGGTAAATTCCTTCAGTGGCTGAATTCATAGGCAGCTCTGCTTTTAAATCGCGCTAGGTGCGGTCCGTAGGCTGTCAGCTGCCCTGGGAGGTAGTGTGCTGCTGAATATTTAATGTTTTCTTTTCTGTTCTGTTTTTTTTTTCCCCTTAGGAGACAAATTTCTTACTCTTTCTCTTCTGGCGTCTTCACTGAGATGCAGTCCTCAGAGTCTGACAATCTGTCAACAACTTCTTAAAGTATTTAGGGTGGGGGTGGGAGTGGAAAACTTGTTCAAGTTCATGACCACTTTTTCTTGGAACTGATCATCTCGGTTCTCCTCACCCACTTCAAAGCTAGATTCAATTTTAAAACTTGTTAGATAAAGCACTATGAGCAATGCTATGGATAAAATAATTCTTCCAAAATGTATCCCGGCAAAACTGTGTACCCCATGTTCAGCAGATGCTTTATTTAACACAGTTAATTTTCCTTTAGAATTCCTGCCCTGTCCTCCCCTTGGCTTTTTATCTCACAGGTTTGCATGTGTACATATTCTCTCTGTGGTGTAGATGAACATCTTCTTTAAAGATGATATTGTTTCTTTTGCTTTTCCTCTTCATTATCAATAAACTCCAAAATGCTGAATTTTGTCTCCAACTTTAAAACAAATGATGTCAGGCCAAGTTAAAATTGAGCAATATGTGTGAGCATGTGAGACTTAAAAGGATGATTTGTCAACTCATGACCATCGAAGCTGTGTTTTAGAGAATTATACTTGAAATCTTGCCAAGGAAAACAACTTTACGAGCTTTTATTACTGTCTATTCCTAAAGGAGAAATGATAGCTCCACTGATATTAGCTCTAAGCTCTTCTACGCACCTTTACTTTACTCATTGCTGCCACAGGTTTTATGTTGTGAAAACAGATGAAGCATAGGTGGCATTTGCCTTTCAAATATAGAGTAGATCAGACCAATAAATTCTGGTTGAAAGAAGGATTCTCTTGAAAATGCAGAAGTTTGGTTACAATGTAACAGCTTTGGTGCTTCAATAGCTATTAGTTTTTCACACTATGATACGTAGTATTTGTTCTGAACAGTGTGTAGAAAATAGGCATATTCCTGACCCACTACTGGGTAGCAACAGAGCTCTGCATTATGCATGCTTAGTGAGTGTTTTTTGATGAATAAAGAGAAGCCAAATCCATGGACCCTCATTCCCACTCTGCCTACATTACTCTTATTCTTTTGTAAATTCATGGAACTATATAGAATTCAGTTATTTAAACCTGCAGTGGTTACATGAAAATGAACCAAATCTTACCACCACAAGAGAAGATATAAATTTATGAAGCCCTTTTCTTTTATCCCCACCAGAAACATCTAAACGGTTCTCAAAATAATACGTGCAACTTTTGTGAAAATGTCTGTATTGCAAGGAGCTTCTGACAAAATGTGTGTATTGCAAGGTGCTCCTGACAAAAGGCGATGAGGTGAAGAATCTGGATGCTTAGGCTTCTGGCAGTTGGAAGTGTTGGAAGGTGGAAGCCTGGGCACTGAGGCTCCTGCATGGCTCACCTGTTGTGAAACCAGGACCTCCTAGAGTCACTGCTCAAGGGCTTCTCGGTGCCCCTGAGGGCTCCTGGGTGGCTGGTTCCTCTTCCAGGGCAGAAGGGTAGAGGATGCCATGGCTGAACCAAGGACTTTGCTGCTCAGTCTGCCAGCTCCATTTTCTTCCAGAAAAAAATGTTTGCATTGTTTCAAAATGACTCTTCTGCCTAGATGTTTTCCTTTGCAGGACATTTCAAAGTTTCTACTCTGTGCTCCAAAACATAATGCTTTTTCAGGATGTTGAAGTTTCAGAATGGAAAGGAAGGTTTCTGAACAGCGACATGTTAACTAGTGCCTTTGCAATGCTGTTGGAAGGGAAGCCAAGGAGTGAAGTTACCTAGATCAAGTTCGAGGGGCAAAGAAAGAGCAAGGAAGATTTCTTAATGGTATCAGTGCTGAGCATGTCTGTGAATACGTGCAGGGTTTATTCTTTCAGTCTACGAAATCAACACCATCCTTGTATATTTAGTTCAACTCAACTTCATGCCCACCCCTCTTCTTCAGAAATTTTTCAGGAATTGCACAAAATGTTGAAGTTCAGTGTTACTCAGAGAATAAGACAGTTCAAAGCCAACCATATGGGGATGGGTTGGGAGTGCAAATACACAAGGAATCACAGTCATGCTCCTTGGGGTTTAGTTTTCAGGCAGGCGTATGGTTACTGTCCCCAGTTGGAGGGGCCTAGATTCGAGCTGCCTCCCACCTGGGAGCCATGTTGCTGAGCCCTAACACCAAGCCTCATCCCTCACCCCCTCCTCCCTGATTTTACAAGACTGATGTTGGCCCTCAGGTTTCCAGTCAGATACTGTAGCTTGAGCCTCCTTGCCTGTCTGCACATCTTCTTTCTCACGAGTGGATTCTGCAAAAGAACCTGCCGTTCTCTCTGCTGTGGAGGCAATCATTGCTCCTTGCTTTTCTTCTTCTAGAAACCTCTGTCATCTGCAATGCAGCCCATTCTGCTGGAACCGGCTGCTCCTTGCAAATGGATGAAGTGAAGATTTATTATCATCAGAACATGTGGAAATTAGAAAATGGACTAATGGAAACCATTAATGTCCTCCTCTCAACAATCAGATGAATGGTAGATCAATGCAGTATATTAATAGATTGGAAATGATTTAAGATGATATAAACATTAAGTCTCAGATATTAGATGGGAAGAAAGCAAGCAAGACAAGGACAGCACTCTATTATATCCATGAAAAATATAAAATACCATCTTTTAAGACATATTTCCTGTCCAGCATTTTGATATCTTTGAAGAGATAATATTGAAAAACTGATCTGTATCCTTCCATAATACCACCTAACTTTGATATGAAACAGTCTGCCTCCTTACAAAGCAAATATTATTGCAAGCCTGTAACAATGAATAAATCCTTTGTCGTGTATTATACAGGTAAAATAATAATAATAATAGTCATAGTTTGCAGACAATAATTGCTACTTTTTTTAATATCAATGGTTCTTTTGTTTGCAGTGTGTGCATAACATTGTAAAAAGGAATGATTAAATATGATTGATATAACAGTTGCAGTACCCACACACATTCTACATAAATCTCAAAGGAAAACCTCAAAGAAGGGAAAAAAAGAACTCTAAAGGAAAATTACTGCAAAAGTACTTTATGCTAACCTGGCATCATGCATAAAAATAAAATAATGTCTGTAAGTGAATGATTCTTAAGCTTTAGGGACTAATTACGTTTTTAATGTGGTCACATTCTTTGGAAAATATTAGAAGCCTTATGATTCAAGAAACTTTGCTTCTCAAATAAAACTTTGTGGAGGTCAGTCCATTCACATCTTCAGGACTCGGTTTTAATCAAAATTCCTCAATAAATTCCCGTTGAATTGCTTTGTGTCATTACCTGTGGGAGCATTTATGAATGCAGATGATGATTTGAACTACCACAAATCCCATAAATGAGAGGTCAGAAAGGTTAGATCATGGCAGTTCAGTGAAGAAATGAAAACAAACCATAAATTATCTCCACCAGAAGGACAGCATGTTCAGCCAGACGTCACAGGTTTTGTTTTTCAATTGCTAACAGCCCTCTGACACCCTATCACAGTGCTTGGCCTTAATGGCTTGTCATAGGTCACTGTGATCAGGCGAGTTCAGGACTCACATGTACGTATTTAACATGCCCAGCTATAGCTGGGTAACTGAAGGACTACTGATTGGTTTTAGTGGGTTGAATACATCGAAATACGCTGCTGAATTTATTTTTTTTAAGTTGTAACTAGCAGAGACAAATGTATCGCCGGTTCACTTAATTTGGAATGGGGTGTTGACAAAGAGTGGTCAAAATAGTCTTGTCTGCTGGTGTTCTTACTGCATACAGAAAAAATTAAAGCTAGTGAATTTTAGAAGCTGTTTCTTGTTATTTCAGGAGTTTATAGAAAAATAAAATGGGGAGGACCCTGTCTAAAGGATTCAATGTCACGCCATTATGATGGGTGCGAACTTATTTCATAGTAAGGCTGGATGCTATAAGTGCTTCCATTGCTGTTAAATTATATTTCAGTATAGCTAAGTGTGCCATTAAAATCATGTATTACTGACACAGGCAATATTTATTTAATTTAATTTTATGGCACATATTTCAAGCAGGACAAGAAGAAATATCGTCTGACCTTCCCCATGGTCAGGAAGTTTATTAGCATTGTCAAACAGACTCAGAATCAAGAAACTGTACCCATTAACACCAAAACCACTGGCATTATGGGACTTTTTATATTAAGAAAGGGGAGACAGAGGAAGAAAAGACATGGAGCTCTCTCTGCCTAGAGAAAGGGTGGTGACATCAAGAACAGAGGGGTAAACTCAAAAGGTGCAACAGAGATCCCGGAGTCTGTGGGTTCTGGTCTGTAGAGAAGCCTAATTCTGGTTCAAGCAGGATGAACAAAAGCTTGAAAGAAGAATGAAAAAAATGAAGATTTACAAAAGTATGTAATGAAAAGCAGAGACGGTAAGACAGGTGTACTGAATGCCTCAATAGGCTAAAATCCTGCCTTGCATCTCCGGGACCCTGGTTCAAATCCAATTTAAGGCCATTGTGACAAAAAAGCATATTGCCATGTGATGTTGGTCCAACAGCCTCTACAAAATTAGATGGTGGTCACTGTCAAGCTGCTGTCAGATAGGTACCGCTGCAGCCATCATCAACCAGTCAGTGCTTGCAGGCTGCCTTACAGGGGAATGCAAGACCTGAATGATCTGAGTAAAGAAAAAGAGTCCTACAGCTGAGAGTGGTTTCTGCGGTGGAGGTTGGGGTATACTGGCTGAGCAGGGCTGGGACAACTCGCAGCGCTGCCTGTGCTTGTAGGTGTTCCTTGAACAGAGGACTTCAGTTTCCAGGGCTGCCAAAATGTCAGTTTTGGCAGCGGTTAAAAAAGAAAAGGCAAAGTGGATCATTGAATATAATCACAGAGGAATGAAGAGCTGCAGTTATTTTGGAAACTAAACGAGCACAGTGAGACCTAGCTAGGAAATGCTTCTGTGTGCAGCCTGATGGCAAGGAGAAAATGGTGCTGAACTGCTAATGCATGCTGGAGGACACACTGAACGCTAGGATATATGCTGTAAGATAGATCTGTGACAATTACGTGTGACCATAAGGCAGCACTGGCTTCTTGCTGTCAGACCCAGATGTCTGAATGTGTTTTACGCATGTTTGTTGGCTTTTTAAAAAATGTAATAAATGGTTAATTTCAAAAAACAAAGCAAGATTATCCAGCTCTGACCTGAATACTGTAGGCAAAAATAAGAGATGAAGGAATATTACTGAGGGAAATGAGTTCCAGAAGGAAAAAGTATGGACTAGTGCCAGTAACTCTCATATAAGAACAAATTTAAAATCTGGAGGTTAAAAAGGACCAGCCTACCAGCAATTCAGTCAGAATTTATGTTACACTCATGTAAGTTTTGGGTTTAAATTGTCAAGAAAAGACTTGTTGACACAGGTTAGAGGAAGCGAAATAACAGTGTTGATTGTGTTTCATATCTTTAGTTAGGCATGTGAGGACAGATCTGTAAAGGTATGCAGGTACCTGAGGAATCTGATAAGGGCCTTAAACCTCTCCAAAACTCACAAAGGCCAAACCCATACAAATTAATTAGATGCTGACACCCACTTAAGCTCCTTTAATTTTAGTGGAGATAGGTGCCTAAAGATTTCCGAAGATCCAGGGCTACATGTCTATCTGCATCTGTGGCTGTCTAAACAGCTTGGAAAAACCTAGCCTGTACCAGCTAAATTCTGCACGCACATACCACTTTGCAGCCCCAGATCCTACTTGCATCTCTGGAATTAATTTGCTTTCTGCAAGCAAAGAACTTTTTCATGTGACTGTTTTCTCCCTTTGCGTAATACTGGGGCTAAACTGCCTCTCTGAATTATTTCTTCATCTGCTTCCCCTCCCCTCCCTTTATGCCTCTGCCCCATGGGGATGCGGGAGGGAGCAGCGTGCAGCGTCGGCGGTTTGCAGCGCCGTGCCCATGGGAGAGGACGCACGCTGTTCCTCCATCCCGAGCTGCACTGTGCTCTCAGGAGCAGCAGCGTGCTGCTGGAGCAAGATGTCTTGGGAAAAGTGGCAGGCAGGGTCCGGGCAGGGCTTGTCTGACAGCGGGGCTGGCCCCCAGGCCCTTGCTGCCAGAGGGAGACAGAAGAGGGAAGCTTCCCTCTGCCTCTTCAGGCGCTTCCACGGTAAAGGACAGTCTGAATCCTTGCACTGAATCCTTGACACCTTTTCCCTAAAATTGTGAACTGGAGATCACAAAACAAGACACAGCAGCGGGGGGCACTTAATCCAAATGAATAGCACAGTGCTCACCAGTCACAGCTTCAGATGACTTAGCACAAAAAAAAGGGCTTTTATGTTAAGAGAATAAAGGATTCTTTCAGCCATATTTCTATGATTTACACTATCAAAATACCTACAAAATGCCTTCTCTTGTTCCTTTGATGTATACTGTGTTGCTGAGGTTTACCATGCTCATGCCAGAGAACCTCATTAAAAACAAGAAAAAGGCAGCGGAATTAAAGTCATTATTAGCTCCACATTTTTTCTCATACGTGTGTGTCTGTGTGTTTAGGTATATATAAGTGCATGCATACAGCATGTGTATATGTCTGTCCATTTTCCATACTAGCAGAAAGAACCGGAAATCTCTAAATGCTACTGAGGTGCGTAAATTATTTGCTTTCTAGATATGACCAAATAGGTAAAAATCTGCCAGTTTGGAGAAGTCCAATAGCTGTGAACTCAGTCCTTCTGAAAATACTGCAGACTGAAAATCATAATTTTTTCATGCCTATGCTCAGTCTTTAGTGCTGGTGTAAGCTGCCCTCTTGCTCCTGCAAGCTGAACACCTTTGGATAAATTGAATGACCCACCTCCCCATAAGCTCCATCAGACACTGCAAAAGGCCAGTCTATCACATCTTGAACATTTCTCGTCCCTCTCCTCATTCTCTGTGTATCTCACAGTTTCAAAGCTGACGTTAAGGCTTCCGGTGCTCCAGGCAAATCGTCAAATATCTGTTCTCACCACAGGCACCCAGATAAAAATAGTCATGGATTGCTTTGCTGCTCCTCCTGTTTTGCTGTCCTGGAGATACAACAGTTCCTGCACATTCAGAAGTGATTTGGTTCTAGGCTGTGTTAAAACACAGTTTTTTTGTTTAAGCAGAACGGTGAAAAGAGGAGTTAGAATAAAAATGAAGATAGTTTGAAAACTGTAATGAAGACATAGACAGTGACACAATGCCTTAGGGAGTTGGAAAGAAGCACCTTGAGGAGCTGGTTGCCCACTCTGTCGTAAGTCAAGGCCACTTTTGCTTTTCTCATCACCCTGAAAGTCCCTAGCAAGTTGCTTCCATCGAACAATTTATCCTGCCCTACTGAATACAGCTGCAGCTTTGTTTTCCATTTATCCCCCTGCCACTGAGCAGACCCTGTAAAGTGCTGGCTGCTCACTCGCTGAGATAGGGTATTTCTGCTCTGTTGTATTAGATCACTTGCTAGGCCAGGCGGCATGTGATGCTTGCAGATTGCAGAGCTTAGCACTGAGCAGATAACACTGTTGGAAAAAAAATAAGTCCTGTGTTCTTGCCCTGCTCCTAGATCCTAGATCCCACTAGGCATTAAAAACACTGTAAAATCAAGCAGCTCCCTATTTTAGCTGAGGCCCTTGAGTACAAAACCTGATGTTTTTAAAACTGTTATCTATATCAGCTGTCATTGACAAAGGCTGAGAGTAAAGTAGGCAGACTGTGATTTACAGTGAAACTGTCATTTCTTCCAATACCTGAAAGAGATGTTGACCGAGATATCATCTGGCTAATTTCTTAGCTGCCAAAAATTATAAATATATTGCTAAGTACAGTATGGATGCAGACCCTGAGATTTATTAAGTTGAACAACGGAGCCATGCTGTTTGGTCACTATGTGGACCTGCGGACAGTCCTATTCCTCTAATTATGAATCTGCTCACCAGGAGGCAGCTGTTGGCATTGTCTTACCTGCAAGTCTCAAACCGTGAGGGCTTTTTTGGTGCATGCTGGGACAGTACAGCTGGTACACAACAGATGGCACGAGGGAGTCCCTAGTCAGAGGATGCATATGTGCTCAGCCCCAAAGTCAAATCCATGTTGTTATAAACCAGGGAGTTGCCAGGCAGAGCCAGTGAACGTGTCCGCAAGGTGCCAAGAGAAGCTAGAGCAGAGCTACTGACTAAGTTTGCCATTTTTGCCATGGCCTAAGGGATGCTGTAGTTTAATGGGCTGTGCTGGCTCATTAGAGGTTCGCTTTCATTTTTGTCATTTCTCATTGTAGCTAAAGGTATCAAAAGAATTAAGCACTGAGGGACAGCACAGTGGGCAGCTCTTAGTTCTTGGCTATTTTACAACATCCAGGAAAGAACCTCAGGAGGAAGCTGAAGGGTGAGAATGAAATTTGGAACATACCATGCAGACAAGGTAATTTGCCTTGCTTGCGAAGAAGTGCCTAAATACAGGCATTTCCTGTGCAAACAGAACCGAAGACATTCAAAATTTAAAATACACTTAAACACAGAAACCAAGGTGACTGTATGTAACCGGGAAGCAGGTGCTAGTTTTAAGCAAACCTCAGGGCTTGTTTAATAGAAGCACATCTGGTCTTTAAAAGTCAGCACAGGTGTTTGCATTTTAATTGCACAAATCTATCCTGCTGCCCCATGTTATGCCCTGGAAAAGTCAGAAGTCAACTCTGAGATAGCTGTACTATTAATACAGGTGTTGCTAATTGATCACATGTTGGTCGTGAAATACTGAGTTTAGAGTTACGGCATTGCCTCTGTTTTCTCTTGTGGTTCTTTGTCATATTTCATTTCAGAAAGATACTCTTGTTAATTAATGTTCCACAGTTTTATGGGTTCCTTTGACTTTATAAGATGGGCCAGGGTTTTATCCTAGCATAGCAATACCTACCGTGATCATAATTTTATTCTAAGGCTTGGCAAAATGATTGTCATTGATTTTTAGAGATGTTTTGAAAATTTTTTGGCTGTGTTTTGATCATTTTATAGGCTAAGATGCAAAATATGAGAGAAAGAGAAAAATACCTTTAAGTGCAAAATTTTTTGATAGTAAGACAGCATGTTGGAAAATCATAGATGGGAGGACTTATGATTTATGTGCTGAAGATTATTAAACAGTCCTGGAAAAGAATGAAATATAGATATATTAAATAAAATTCAGTGATGTGCAGTGAAGCTGATAATGGAACTAAACTGGTTTGGTTTGAGATAAAAATATCCACTAAACCTATCTGAACCATTACTAGGTACCTGGGAAGGAAAAGTGTCCATCTATAGGATTGTTTGGACAAGAACAAAGCAGGTATTAGAGGGCGATACGGGAAACCAAACATCTGAAGGCTAAAAATGAAATGAAATGTTGGTAGCTGTTGTAGTCAGAAGGATACCTGTGTGCTGCCAAAGACTCTAAGCTAACATACTAGATGAGATTCAGAAAAAAAAGAAAAAAGAAAAAATAGGCCATCTATGGATTAAAAAACCCACAGCAGTCAGGTATGGATTGTCTGTGGATGTTTTAGTAAGGTGACTGGAGAGCAAGGAGTTTTAAATGATGATCTATAAAGTTAGGATCTAATGTTAGTCTGTACTTTGCAGGTTTGAAGTGCTTACTTTGCTTTCGAGGTTTTGTTTGGTTTGGGGTGTTTGGGGTTTTTTTCTTTAACTTTCAGCTCCTGAGCTGGAGCTCTGATTGCAGCATATTTCTCGAAGTATCCTGTGCAGGTGGCATACTTGGAATGGAGCCGGTTTAATAACTGAGGGATTTAAGTCAGATTTAGTTGAGATAAAAATAAGGATAAATTAAGCTACTTCTGTTTCCTTCCTGCCTTTATCTATGTGACACTTCACTACGGCTAAAATTATGGAGGAATCAGACATTTCAGATGAGAATAAAGCAGCCAAGAGATATAAACATTAGTGAGGAGCGAGCTATTTTATTTTAAAAAGCCTCCTCTTTTCAAACCTGTCCTCCCTGCTGAGAAGGAAGGCAAGGTGAAGGAAAGGTTTCCCGTTGAATTTAGAGATGGCAGAATCTGCCTGGAACAGTAAAAAAAATGCTTCTCACAGGAGTGAAAGTCAGCCACTAAATGCATGAAACTAAGAGGGAGTATGACAAAATCAGATGATGTTTGAAGACAAAGAAATACATTTTACGGCTGGGAGAGGACAGAGAGCAGGATGAGTTCTATTTACATCAGAAGTTTCATGCATCTGGAGAATGCCTGACAGGCACAGAGCACAAAAAAGGACTGTTTTAGCCATGGGGACCTCATTGTGAGGCTTTGAAAGCACGGCAGGCTTTTGGAAAGGACGGAAGCCTAAGTCAGAACCAAATTTAGGTTATTCAGCACAGTTATCATCCCAGTGACAAATGTGAGAACCGAGTGAGCACAAATACAATGGAAGGTATTTAAATTTGGATGGGTTTGAAAACAAATGCTTGATGAGGTTCATAAATGTCAAATGAACAGATGGAGCCGAGAATGAAACCAGCAGGGAGATAAGGCAGAGATTGCTTGCAGCAGGGGTGGAAAACAGGAAACTCCAGTTGGTGGGCTACAGGGTGAGGATGAGGGACCGGGGACTGCCAAGATAAGAGCTGAGACAAAGGCGGATACGGATGGTCCTCAGGCTGCAAGGAAGAGCAGAGGTCAGCACGATCAATTACGGAAAGAAAGACCCCTGCTTGCAAATCCTGGAACCAGAGAGCGGGGCTGGGAGCGGGGCAGGCAAGGGAACCCGCTCAGAGCCAGGGCACGGTTGAGTTTCCCTACAGATCAGTTGGGAGGTCTGCGTACAGGACCACGTCCTGGCACCGCCAGGTTTTGTGTCGACTTGGGAGGTCTGCATGTCGCTGACAGGATGATACTCCTGCCTTATACACAACCGTTGCTGTGTGGCGGGCTTATATACGGCCACGCTGCGTGGACACCTGGAAGGCAAGGACACTCTTGCTGGGCTACGCTTGCACGCGTGGCCTCGTGCAATGCAGCTGTGTCACAGGCCCCAGGGCCACGGTGTGCCGGAAGCTGGAGAATAAAAAAACCTACACATTTTTGTCCTGATGAAACGAGGTTATTTTAAAAAAAAAGAAGTAGCAACTTTGTTTCCTTTCAGGTCATGTGCTCCCCAACACCTTTCCCATTATGAGGGTCCCCTGAGATTCAGCTTTATCTTTACACCGTCTACCACAAAGAAGTAGACTAATGAGTGCGTGCATGATTCAGCGAGCTGCTGCCGTAGAGTCCTCCGAAGCAAATGACATCTTCATTGCAAGGCTGAGCTGTCTCATAATCCTAATGAGCGTTCTACCTTGACGATGCTCTCCAGTAACTGCTGCACAACGGGAGCATGCTGCAGGCCAAGATGACTATAGGGGCTGGACACCTGTAATTTCCCTTCATGTAAATTGCAGCAGGCTTCAATGGGATCTTCAGCGGCCCTCAAAACTAGGCTGCATGCACATTACCAAGTATATGCTGACTCCTCTCACAGCATCAAACATCAGATTTTTGTCCGCGCACTTATTTACTTTACAAGCAGAAACATACAGTTTGTGAATTGTATTTATTGGTTGGTTGGTTGATTTGTTTTTACAGTCTGATTGACCATAGCACAAAAAAATGAGATGAGGCTGCTGTTCCCAAACTTCACCTTTAAAAGACCCCTGCCAAATTTAAAATACTCCTTCATCTTCATATTCTTTTTTTTACCTTATTCTTTTTTCCTGTGTTGCCACCACATTGCTCGAAAACAATGTGGCTAAAGAATAAGATTGTCCTTTTTTTCTTTAGGTTGCTTCATCAAGTTAGAGTATGCTGAGCATAGTCAGTTTTTTGCTATAATTGGGTACTGTTTAGAAAAGAGTACTAACTTCTCAGGCAGCTTGTGAACTGCACTGTTATCCTTCCTGTGTTTTGGAGACCATCAGAATGTGATATGTATGTAGTAAAATTTTACGTGCATCAAAACTCAGCGGGTAAGAAATTTGATACCACACTGACTAATGCTGTTCCTTCACATAGTTACAATACTAAGGCATTGCACTCAAAACAATTTAATTTCCTTTATTTTTCTTTTTTTTTTTTTAACATGATACTGCAACTGTGGCAAAGTGCCTCTCTTTTCCATCCCCCACACAAAGTAGGGGCAAGCAAGCGAGAAATGTAAAATGTGCTTAATGACTCCAAACACTTTTGTCTTGACACTGACTACTTATGGCGCAGGCATGTTTCTTTTAAGAAGTAATGTATTTAGGCTTCTGTGCTATTCTAGAATAATCACCATATATAGTGAAGAAAAAAATATTCTAAGAGTAAGTCAAAAACATGTTCTATAAGAATAAATGTTTTTTTGCAGCCAGATAAAGGCACTTGCAGATGTCCTCGCATGAAGGCTGCTCCAGAGTTTTTATTTCACTATAAATGGTTCTAGTCCAATATTCCACCCTCCTTACATTCATTTAAAACTGAATCAGAATTCAAATAAGGATTAACCACCCACGGAGTCTGGCACGACAATAGAAGCACTCACTAACTTTTTTCCTACATGTTATTAGCAGAGAGAATTTAGGTTAAAGAGTTTCATTACGAAAATATAATTTTTAATTCTTGACTGTCCACCTTTTTTTTCCTTTCTTCTCAACAGCTGAAAGTTTCCACACACCCTTGTGGCCCAGGGTAACCTTTATTCAATAAATATTTTAGATAGTGAATAACAGACATTCTTACCAGCAAGTGTAGAAGTCACTCAGCAAGACAAATAAATTGTTTATGTTTGCTGAATTGGAGTTTAGTACTGGGAAAGAAAAAGGGGTAATTTCCTGTCTGTCCATCTCTCACCTTTAGTCATTCGTTCAAAACAGTTAAAACAGGACAATGGCAATGAATATTTACAGATATTTACAATGTTTGTTTTCACATTTAAGAGTGGCATTTCTTTCAGTTATTTTGAATGTTTGTAGTAAAGGAATAGAGAAAAGATTAAATTTTTGAGTTATCAAATGCAGAATTTAATGGGCTGAAATAACAGTGGTTTTTATTCCAGCCTAATTTTCAGATGTTAATGTGTTAATGGATGGCTGAATCTTGGATGTTCCAACCGACACTAAATACAACTACCTAAAATTACTGTTATTAAGCTTGAGAAGGCATATTGAAATGTGGAATTTAGCCAGGTTATTCAGTCTTCATACCTGGGTATCTGCACATACAACATTAGTAATAAGATTACAGAGCTAACTGCATATATATGTAAATATCTTCAGTAGAGTTTGGAGCTGTAGTTGCACCGTATTGTGACATTGCCTGAAAATGTTACAGTGAAAGGGATGGTCTGGCAAACTGCTTTATTCAAGCTAATGGCAAAACTTCCATTGGTTTTTAATAAAACAAGAATTTAACCTTTGAGACAAGTGCAATGCATTCTTCCCCAAAACTGCAAGGAAACCATGGTAGTACTCTGTGTTACTGAACTGTTCGTTTGGAACTACCTGTCCGAGGAGGTTAAGAAGAAAGCACTGCCGAGAGTGCTGGCCTCCAGCACTGTGAATCAAGACCTCATCAGATGCTGTCTGCATGGATGCGCTAGCGTAGTTTGAGCAGTAACTCAGTGCTGAGACAAGACGGACATGATGAGATCATTAAAATGGGAGTTTGACAGAGCTTTACTGTCCTGGTTTATTGTATTACCCATGCCTTTCAATAGAATCATGTTGTCTTACCACATACTTTCTCTACCTGGGTTTATCAGAGTGAACTCCTTGTGAGTTTTAACCACAGCTGAAACTAGGTCGTTGGCCAATTAACAAGAAGCTTCCTCCCATTGCTGTAACAGAGCTGCATTTCTAAATCTCATCCCTCCTTTCTGTTGTCTAGGTTTCTGGTTTCATTCTTCTTCCTTAACAGCTAATTCCCAGTGAGGGCATATATATTGTAGAGACAGAGGCCTTCAAACACCAGTATGAATTGTATGCACTGTGACCAGTTCCACTGAAACCACGCAGATGGGGTGAGACTAAGTTTTTGCAGGACTGGAGCTGTAACTTATACCACTGGGCATGCTGAAAAGGAGATTCTGTGACTTGATCCTCTTTCCCACTTTTGTCTACTAGGAAGCATGGTAGAAAAAAAAAAATCACATCTCAGCTGGAAAACTACTTTTAGAAAATAATTCTTTCAATAGCTGACATCCTATTTAATTAAGAAGGGCTCGTCTTTCAAGATATCTATTTTCCCAGCTCCAAATTTCTTGTCTGAGTATTTAATTTGCAAAGACATAATGTTCTCTGATTTAAAACAAAACAAAACAAAAAATCCCATACCCCACCAAAACTAATTTCCCTAATTTTCTCTTGGCCAGACCGCTACATTTCTATAGAATTACACCCAGTCCAGAGAACAAACTATGCAGCCGGGTTTTTTCCAGGCGTTCATAGCTTTTATTGTCTTTGGATAAAATTTTCTCTTGTGCAATGAGCCTGCTTGGGACCCTATCATACCTTATATTTCATGTAATATTTCTGGGGTGAGTGATGAAATAGCACAACGGTCTTCAGCAGTATTCTGGTAATTCTCAAGTTGTCCTAGAGAGATCTTGCTTACATCAGGAAGTCAAAGAAACTTCAATATTCATCCTCCGAGATGTGAGAGCTTTATGTCCTGCTTCAAGAACAAGTGCTGTATCATTGCGATGGATAGGGTCAACATTCCTCTCCAGTATCCATGGGCATTTTACGTTAATTTTGTTTTCAGCACTTTTCCATGCTTTCAGTGTTTGCTCATTGTGGATGTTTTGTCTCAGATTACTGCAGGAAGCTACAAATTTTAAGCAAGTATCTCCAAGTAACCAAAAAGACTGAACCTGTAACTTTGGAGGCAAGTCCACGCTCGTGGTGGCAGGCGAAGGCCCTCCCTGCCCACCTCGCCCCCCCAGGTGCCTCTGTACAACAGGTATGAGGCCCTGGAGGTGGAAGGCCAGTCAATGGAGGATGGGGATGACAGTCCATCTACACCAGAGGTGTCACCCAGGTCAGAAGAACGTACCTCTCATATTAACACCACCTCCACAAGGAAGAGAAGATGGGTTATAGTTGTGGGCGACTCCCTTCTAAGGGGAACCGAGGGTCCGATATGCTGGACGAACCCCCCTCTTAGGGAAGTCTGCTGCCTCCCCGGGGCCCGCGTGAAGGATGTCACGAGGGTACTCCCTAGCCTGGTACGGCCCTCGGACTATTACCCTCTACTGCTCTTCCATGTGGGGGTGATGAAGCTGCAACACAAAGTCCTAGGGCAATCAAAAGAGACTTCAGGGCTTTGGGACGGCTAGTAAGGGACTCCGGAGCACAGGTTATTTTCTCCTCTCTCCTTCCAGTTGTGGGCAGTGACACCAGAAGGAACAGAGGTACCCAATCTATCAATTCATGGCTCCGTGGCTGGTGTCATAGCCACGGATTTGGGTTTTTTGATAATGGGATGGCCTACACAGCACCAGGTTTGCTGGCATCTGATGGGATTCATCTTTCTCAAAGGGGAAAGAGAATCTTTGCTCAGGAACTTGTGGGGCTCATCGACAGAGCTTTAAACTAGACTCGAAGGGGGAGGGGGATAATATCAGGCTTGCCCGAGGGAAGCTGAGGGATGACGTGCCATGGTTAGAGGGAACGGGTGCCAGCGAGGGCACTCAGCCCGTGTCTCTGAGATGTGCGGGGTGCACTGGGGCACAGCTGAAGTCAAACAGAGTTGAGCCAGGGGATACTGAGGCAATAGCAGCCAAGAGGGAAACACCAGTGAAATGCCTCAAAGCACACAAGGGGTGTTCTTCTATGAAGGAGACACAGACGACAGCCCAGCTGAAGTGCCTCTACACCAATGCACGCAGCATGGGCAACAAGCAGGAGGAGTTGGAAGCCATTGTACATCAGGAAAACTGTGATATGGTTGCCATCACGGAAACATGGTGGGATGACTTGCACAACTGGAGTGCAGCGCTGGATGGCTATAAACTCTTCAGGAGGGATAGGCGAGGCAGGAGAGGTGGTTGGGTAGTCCTATACGTCAGGGAGTGTCTGGATAGTTTAGAGCTCGATGATGGTGACGATAGGGTGGAGTGTCTATGGGTAAGAATCAGGGGGAAGGCCAACAAGGCAGATATTGTGGTGGGAGTCTGTTACAGACCACCCAACCAAGATGAGGAGGCAGACGAACTATTCTATAAGCAGCTGGGAGAAGCCTCACGATCGCTAGCCCTTGTTCTTGTGGGGGACTTCAACCTGCCGGATGTCTGCTGGAAATACAATACAGCAGAGAGGAAACAGTCTAGGAGGTTCCTGGAGTGTGTGGCAGGTAGATAACTTCTGACACAGCTGGTGAGTGAGCCAACTAGGGCAGGTGCCCCACTGGACCTCTTGTTTGTGAACAGAGAAGGACTTGTGAGTGATGTGGTGGCTGGAGGCCATCTTGGGCAGAGTGATCATGAAATGATAGAGTTTTTGATACATGGAGAAGTGGTGAGGGGAGTCAGCAGAACTGCCACCTTAGACTTCCGGAGGGCAGACTTCGGCCTGTTTAGGAGACTGATCGAGAGAGTCCCCTGGGAGGCAGCCCTAAAGGGCAAAGGAGTCCAGGAAGGCTGGACATTCTTCAAGGAGGAAGTCCTAAAGGCACAAGAGCAGGCTGTCCCCAGGCGCCGAAAGATGAGCAGGCGGGGAAGAAGACCAGCCTGGCTGAATAGAGAGCTTTGGCTAGAACTCAGGAAAAAGAGGAGAGTCTATGACCTCTGGAAGAAGGGGCGGGCAGCTCAGGAGGACTACAAAGCTGTAGCAAGGCTGTGCAGGGAGAAAATTAGAAGGGCCAAAGCTGAGCTAGAGCTCAATCTGGCTGCTGCTGTAACAGACAACAAAAAATACTTCTTCAAATACATTAGCAGCAAAAGGAGAGCTAAGGAGAATCTCCAGCCCCTAGTAGACGGGGGAAGGAACACAGTGACCAAGGATGAGGAAAAGGCTGAGGTACTTAATGCCTTCTTTGCCACAGTCTTTAATAGCAGGGCCAATTGTTCTCTGGGTACCCAGCCCCCTGAGTCGGAAGATAGGTACTGGGACCAGAATGGAGCCCCCATAATCCAGGGGGAAATGGTTAGTGACCTGCTGCACCACTTAGACACTCACAAGTCTATGGGGCTTGATGAGATCCACCTGAGAGTACTGAAGGAACTGGCAGATGTGCTCACCAAGCCCCTTTCCATCATTTACCAGCAGTCCTGGCTAACTGGGGAGGTCCCTGCTGACTGGAGATTAGCAAATGTGATGCCCATCTTCAAGAAGGGCCAGAAGGAGGAAGCGGGGAACTACAGGCCTGTCAGCCTGACCTCGGTACCGAGGAAGCTGATGGAGCAGATCATCCTGAGTGCTATCACACGGCATGTAGAGAATAACCAAGGGATCAAGCCCAGTCAGCACGGGTTCAGGAAAGGCAAGTCCTGCTTGACCAACCTGATCTTCTTCTATGACAAGGTGACCCGCCTAGTGGATGAAGGAAAGGCTGTGGATGTTGTCTATCTAGACTTCAGTAAAACCTTTGACACGGTTTCCCACAGCATTCTCCTGGAGAAACTGGCTTGGACGGGTGTACTCTTCGCTGGGTTAAGAACTGGCTGGATGGCTGGGCCCAAAGAGTGGTGGTGAATGGAGTTTACTCCAGTTGGCAGCCGGTCACAAGCGGTGTTCCCCAGGGCTCGGTGTTGGGGCCAGTTCTGTTTAATATCTTTATCAATGATCTGGATGAAGGGATCGAGTGCACCCTCAGTAAGTTTGCAGATGACACCAAGTTGTGTGGGAGTGTTGACCTGCCTCAGGGTAGGAAGGATCTACAGAGGGACCTGGACAGGCTGGATCGATGGGCTGAGGTCAATTGTATGAGGTTCAACAAGGCCAAGTGCCGGGTCCTGCACTTGGGCCACAGCAACCCCATACAACGCTACAGGCTTGGGGAAGAGTGGCTGGAAAGCTGCCTGGCAGAGAAGGACCTCGGGGTGTTGGTCAACAGCCACCTGAATATGAGCCAGCAGTGTGCCCAGGTGGCCAAGAAAGCCAATGGCATCATGGGTTGTATCAGAAATAGCGTGGCCAGCAGGACTAGGGAAGTGATCGTGCCCCTGTACTCGGCAGTGGTGAGGCCACACCTCGAATACTGTGTTCAGTTTTGGGCCCCTCACTACAAGAGAGACATTGAGGTGCTGGAGCGTGTCCAGAGAAGGGCAACGAAGCTGGTGAAGGGTCTAGAGCACAAGTGTGATGAGGAGTGGCTGAGGGACCTGGGGTTGTTTAGCCTGGAGAAAAGGAGGCTGAGGGGAGACCTTATCGCTCTCTACAACTACCTGAAAGGAGGTTGTAGAGAGGTGGGGGTCGGTCTCTTCTCCCAGGTAACAAGTGACAGGACAAGAGGAAATGGCCTCAAGTTGCACCAGGGGAGGTTTAGACTGGATATTAGGAAATTTTTCTTCACTGAAAGGGTTATCAAGCATTGGAACAGGCTGCCCAGGGAAGTGGTTGAGTCACCATCCCTCGAGGTATTTAAAGGACGTTTGGATGAGGTGCTTAGGGACATGCTATAGTGGTGGTCTTGGTAGTGTTAGGTTTACGGTTGGACTCGATGATCTTAAGGGTCTTTTCCAACCTATACGATTCTGTGATTCTGTGATTCTGTAAATATGAAATCTTCTCTGTGGTGGGGGGACACAGCTGCACTTACCACATTCAGCAGCAAACTTGTTGCAAAACATGGAGGGTCTAGATGCAAGAATGACATCTCCCTTATTTAAACATGAATATTCAAATACGGCACTGTTTCTTCAGCGAAGTTTAGGTCAGTGTGAGGGTTGCTTTGAGCAGTACTTGCCATCTGTGCTGTTTGATGGCCAGCGGCATGGGTATTGACTGCCAGGTGTTGTGTCCCTTTCTGTTACCCATTCAAAGCTGAGCTAGACATCAGCACTCCTACAGCATGACTAGCAAGGCAGGCGAAAGTCGGTCATGAGCATTGCACCATGCATGGGACCATGCTAGAAACCATTCAGACATATAGGCTCAAGACTCTGTGCTGCCTGGCAAGCCCTAGTTTTCAGCCCTGCACTAATATGTTTAAACGGGGAATTTGGAGGATGGGTTGAGCTAGCTTTAACCTTCTTCATTGCAATGCCTGTTCACCTGGCAAAAGCTTAACAGGACAATCTGAACTTCACATTGCTAAAGTTACAAAGGTCCAACTACACACTGTCAGGTAAAGTGCACAAGAATTACACACAGGAATAATTTGGGAAAAACTTTCCCAGAAAGACATATGAATGCAGGAATTTTATGAATGGCTAAAATAAGAAATTTGCCAGTCAGATGTTTTTCTATAAAGTATTTGCTTGTTTCTATTTAGTGTTATAGAACTGGTAAGTCCTGCACTTGCCTTCCAAGCTCACATTGTATTATAGACCTGCAAACAGACTGAAAATGACCAGCTAGTTAGAGAGACAGATGGAGCACAGGGCTTTTTTTCTTCTTTTTTTTTTTTCCTTTTTAATTGAGAAACGGGTATCCACATTAAGTGTTCAAATTACCATGACCAACTCATGTATGCTATTTGCATGACTTGCTAACACTTTTGCACATTTCAGGAAATTCATTTGCCTTTTAAAATCGAGGCTGTAGTGTTCAAATGAAGTGCCTACCCTTCAACTCAGTAGGTGCTTGATGGACCTGAACAGCTGCACCGGCTTGAAAAGAGTTGCTATTGTGCATTGCACATTATGGTCCTGAAAGCAAGAACCGACTGCTGCCAACCAGCATGGCTCTCCACATTCACTGCTGGTAAGTACCCTCACATTGAGAAACTGGTGCTGCTGAGTATTTTCCCCTGGCTTGCTTTCCCCAGCGGTGATATATCTCTACAGACAAACCTTCTCTCCTGTAGTTCTCATCCTGGGGACAGGAGAACTGTGAGGGGTGGTGTTACGGGTGACACAGATGGAAGACAAAGTGCTGACCTCTGATACTTCATCACTAGCTGGGCCCTTTTTCTCTGGCTGTAATCCCTTGATAGCACCCCTGGCTAGGTAGCATTAAATATTCACTATTTAGTCCGCACTGCAGCCCATTGAGAAAGAGAAGGACATTGTATTGCAAGTGTTGACTCATTCTGAGTGCCAAGTGCAACAGTGCTAGCCACAAAAAAATAATGCTATATTCAAGTGCACGCCACGTATTCTTCCCGACGTGCTCTTTAAAGCATTGTATTCTAACTAGGCAGCAGGTTCACATCTGATGATGACCAACGCTGGCTTCTTGCTCTGCCGGCTGGCAGGTGTGGGTAGTCCTGCAGAGGCGGCACAATCAGCCCCCGTGGAGGAAAGAGTCCTTCACACCACTCAGCAGCAATCTCTCCTGCCAATTAAGGAGATTTGTGGATGAAATCCAAGGGGAATTGCAACCCATTTGCCTTGGCTGGGAGAATGAAGGCTCTGGTCTGTGCCGGCGGGGATGGAGGCAGGGAGAAAAGGAAAGAGCTGTTTGCAAACAGCTACCTTTTGGGAGATGCAGATGAACTGGAGGCTATTTTAAGATTAAAACAAAAGTGGTACTTTTGAAAGGACAAGGCGAATTTTGTAACTCCTCATCTCTTGCTAAGCTAGCAGGCACTTGGAGCAGAGTACAGTACAGCATTTTTAAAGGCTCATGCCCCCTTATGGTATGTAAGTGAATCATCACCGAGAATTCATGCACTATTTATTCACTCTTGGTCACAATGACATGGCTTTGACATTCACATCACGAACAGTCTGGGACAAATGCAGCACCAAGAGGGACTGGCAAACAGCGAAATGGATGTCTTCTGTGGGAGTGAATGGAGGGAGTAGAGGGAAACCCCAAAAGACTTAGGCTGCAGGAGCCTGGCCACTATGCTTTCCACTGTCAGACAGGGCCAAGTGAAATATCATTTTGTGATTTTAAGTGTATGCATGGTATATCAGCTGGAAAAGCTGCCAATACCTCAACTGTCCTACCCTGAAGGGGGCGAGATTTATGATGGATTTGAGGGTTTTGGAAGTAATGTCTTCAAACCAGCCCTTCTGCTGCTCAGTGGCAGAGGTGCTGGGCTGTGTTTATTGTTGGGTAACACCTGGGGCTGAGCTAAATCCCACCAGGCAGAAAAGGAATACTATCCCTGTCTAAAATCAGAAACCTTATCCCTCCTTCTCCTTTGCAGAACTTGCGTTAGTCAAACCAGGGAGGCCGTGTTGTAGTGCTAGTACATGACAGATCAATAATCATTAATATTTTACGTTTTACGGGAATCTGAGTTTTGAGATGGTGAACTCGCAGCAGCCTCACAAAAATGGGCATGAGCATGACCATTTTTGCATGAACTGAGTTTTTCACTTTAAAATACTGCAAGTAAGGTTCACTTGTCATGAGTCATTGGACCCACACACGCCTTCCCTTATGCACAGCCCTGCCATCAATCTACCCTCTTTTATAGCTACCAAAAATCAGTGGAAGAAAGTAATCTGTCCATGGTGAAATGGTCCTTAACCAACACCAAGTTTTTCTGTTGCTTAGTGGCAACATAACTGTGTGTCTGTGAATGAAGGAGGAAAGGATATGACCTGCTAGTAGTTCTGCAGGTGTGTTACCAAGATAACACTTCAGGTCCTTCTCTAAACAGATTTATCTGATTATATTAAATTTTAAAGGCAGTCGAAGAAAATAGCCTTCTTAGAAACTGAGGGGCATAGAATATCCATTGAACACTCAAAAAAAATTTGCCCAATTTTTTTTGCAGTTTTGAGTCTTCCAGAGGTATTTTTCCTTTGCCATCCCTACAAAAGGGGTCCCCCCTTCTAGTGATCTCCATCCATTTGGCTATTGTGATGTGATCTCAGAAATCATTTACTTTTCACAGTGAGGGGTGGTAGAATAAAAATAAAATTTTAAAGAGTAAATCATACTCTTATATCTCTGTTGCCTCCAGGCACCAGCAGAATTATGTCTCATGTTACATTTCTACAGTAGCGTCTCTTGGCTTCCAAGAGAAATACAGCTTGTATTTCTGCAGTTAAGAAACAGGATGTCCTGACACAGGACCCCTAGAAGCTCTCTGGACTGCTCGAGGATGTGCCTGTGCACAGCAATACTTGTGAGCACGGCATGGAGTCAGTTCCTCAAAAGTTCCTAACAGTGGTCTTGAAATGCTGTTCGCTGCCCTCTTCCTCCACACCTCCATCCTCAAGTATGAGATGACTAGCAGGATTTTTTTTTTTTTTTTTGCTATTGTGGTGCAATGTTAATTACAGGATTATCCTGACCACTCCAGGACATGTAGCCAGCTGGACTCACTTCTGTGTGCGGGTAATAAACACCATGCACATTTCCTGTTTCCTGATCTCACACTGAGTATATTTATATGTACGTAGATTTCACGGTTGATTTCAACATTTATCACTGTTTCCCAGATCATTTCCGGCTTTCCTTCTCCCCAAAGCACACTCCTTCCTGAACTGTATCAAAGTAAAGTACGTTTCTGGGTGGTGAACATTTGTTTCCGGACAGGTAACACCCAGCAGAAGCAGATAACTCTGGAGAGTTGATGTTTCAGCATGCAGATATTTTTGCAGAGCCACTAAATCCCAACACAGCTCCTGCACATCCTACTAAAGTTGGCAAAAACCAACTCTTTGCCAGCTGGTATGGATCAAACTTTTCCTCACTCTTCATTTTGCTTTGAGCTAGGTACCATACGGCAGTTGGTGGTGTGCCTAAATGTAAAGGAAGAACAGAGCTGAATCCAAACAGTGAAGTTACATCTAGTCCCTCATCTTTGCCTATGCACTGTATTTCCAGTGCTTCGCCCAGTCTTATTTCATGTCTAGCACATATGTGATGGCTTTTTGTTGAACATAAGATAATGCCTTTGGCATTAGCAGATGAACAGAAGTTTTATTTTACTGGCAACTTTATTGTTATAAGGTCTGCATATTAATTCCTGATTCTTTTGTTCTTCTTGTTTGGGATAGGCTTTTTTATAACTCTTCAAGCTTGGGGTACTCATTTTTTACCTTGTCTTAAGCAACTCCTTATATTTAAGAGATACTTGGTTTTCAAAATACCCCCCTGTTCCTGTTTAAAAATCTTAGTATTTGCAGAAGATGACTTTTTGATGACAGTACAAACTGAATTCTTCCTTTTCCCCAGTAAACTCTTCTACCATGGATGGAAGCCACATCTGCACAAATCCACTCGTCTGCATTGACCTGTTCCTGGAGGTACAGCTCTTAAAAAGAACTCTCATCCTCATACCTTGCCCAGTTGTTTTGGACCCAGCTTGGACATGCAACAGAGGTGCCATTTACAACAGTTTTTTGCTTATCTCAGAGAACTGAGACAAGACCACTTCATAAAGGTCACTGATGCAAATTTTATTCAACACTGTATTCTGATTTCAATGCTTTGAACTATTTACCTCCACATGAAGGACTTCCTAGGCCATCATTTTTCTCAAACCCTTACATTAACATTCAGTCAACCTCTCTCCTCCTACTCTTCCCACAGAAGTCCTTTGTATTTATGTAACTGTTAACTTTTCTGTCCAAAAATTACAAAAGTAGTATCATCAAGTTTTAGTGGCAATTTTTCAAGGAGTGATGTAGGGGTTTTGCCTCATGGTGCTTATTAAATTTCATGAGTCATATGACTAAATCCCCTCACAAAATTAATTTAAAATTTAAGGAACAGTCAGTTAAAACCAAGAGACGTGGATCTAGAGCAAAGAAAATTTACCCCTTGCTGGAAGGGGATTGGGCTACGGTATATTTAAGCGAACTGGACATACTCAAGTTCCTGGGACCTCACAGGATTCACCCGTGAGTGCTGAGAGAGCTGGCCCAGGTCACTGTGAAATCACTCTTGGCCATCTCTGAAAGGTTGCCATGATCAGGGGACAACCCTGATGACTGGAAGACAGCAAATGTCACCTGTCTTCAAGAAGGGCAAGAAGGAGGATCTGGGGAACTACAGGCTGGTCGTCCTCATCTCAATCCCTGGGAAGGTTGTGGAGCAAATAATCCTGAAAACAATTGCCAAACATATTGAGGACAAGAAGGGGATTGGAAGAAGTCAGTATGGATTTATGAAGGGGAGATCATGTCTGACCATTATCATATGAAGGGGAGATCATGTCTGACCATTATCATAGCCTTCTACGATGAGACAACTGGCTCAGTGGATGAGGGGCAAGAAGTGGATGCTGTTTAGCTTGAATTAGCAAGGCTTTTGTCACTGTCTCCCATAACATCCTCATAGATAAGCTGATGAGGTACGGGCTAAGTAAGTGTACAGTGAGGTGGATCGAAAACTGTTGAAACAACTAGGTTCAAAAGGTTGCAAACAGCAGCATAAAGTCCAGCTGGAGGCCAGTCACTACTGGTGTACCCCAGGGGTCAATACTTGCTCCAAGACTGTTTAACACCTTCTTTAATGACCTGAATGATGTGACAGAGTGCACCCTCAGCAAATTTGCTGATTACACAAAGCCAGGAGGAGTGGCTGTTAACATCAGTTGGCCATGTTGCCATTCAGAGGGACCTGGAGACACTGGAGAAATGGGATGACTGGAACTCCATGAAGTTCAACAAAGGGAAATGCAAAATCTGCACCTGGTGAGGAATAACTCCATGCACTAGCACAGACTAGGGCCCAACCAGCTGGAAAGCAGCTTTGCAGAAGCCCAGGGGGTCCTGATGGACACCAAGTTGACCATGAGCGAGCAATGTGTCCTTCCCACAAAGAGGTCCAGCAGTGTCCAGGACTGCATTAGAAGGAAAGTTGCCAGCAGGTCGAGGGATGTGATCCTTTCCATCCACTCAGCACTGGTGAGGCCACACCTGGAGTGCTGGGTCCAGCACTGGGCTCTCCAGTACAAGAGAGATATGGACATACTGGAGTGGGTCCAGTGAAGGGTCACAAAAAAGGTGAAGGGCATCTGCCATACAAGGACAGGCTGAGACTGCTGAGACTGTTTAGCCTGGAGAAGGCTCAGAAGTATCTTATCTATGTGTATAAAACCTGATGGGACAACTGAAGAAGACAGAGACAGAATACTCTCAGCTGTGCTCAGTGACAGGATGAGAAGCAATGGGTACAAACTGAAATGCAGTAAATACTGTTTAAACATAAGAAAAAAGCTCTTTTTTTTTATTGCAATGGCAGTCAAACACTGAAACAGAGCCCAGAGATGCTGTGGAGTCTCCATCCTTGCAGATAATCAAACCCAACTGGACATGTCTGTGAGCAACCTGCTGTAGCTGACCCTGCTCTAAGCAGAGGTGGGACTGGGCAATCTATAGAGGTGCTGGCCAGCCTCAGCCACACTGTGGTTCTGTGATTCTGTGACTGAGACAACTAAAACCAATGAAAAACAAGGTTTCTTTATGTTTCTGATAAATAAAAGAAAATGGAGCTTAAGGGGTGGAGTAGCTGTGTGAAAAAAATAAGTTACACAAGAGATGGCATTCTTTTTCCATTTTAAAAGTTGTTCCTGAACAGGTTAATTTCAGTGGTATATAGTGGGCAGAGAGTAAACTGTAAGATCAACTCCAAATGTTGCTAGCTCCTTATTGCATTTGTGAAATGTGTTTTACTCCATGGAGCGTACTTCTTAAGGCTTTGAAGTTCTTCATTTGAGACCAAAAGATAAGATACCACATGCAGAAAAGATATTGTACGTCTTTTTAGTGACTCTTCCCAAAATGTTCATTGAACATGTTTAACAACTAGATTACACGATTCTGGTAGATTACACCTGGGTTAATGCCAGCAAGTTACACACTCCAAGAAAAGTGAAAATCTCCCCAAACTACAATGAAATCAATGCTGCCAAAACTGGGTTGAATACTTTCCAAAAGTATTTCCAAATAAAACTCCTCCATTACTCACTTGGGTGCCAATAAACAGGTCAACTTTAAACCTTGGAACTTTAAATGCAGTGGAAGCCAAGAGCTCATTTGTTACATTTTCATGACAAGCAGGATTTTTTTCTCTTTTTGTTTGAGCTATTAGAGGACACTTTCTATATTAAGAAACAAATTGCTTATTCTGGCTTTACTTAAGTCATCGAGCTTTTTGTGATCTTACATAGAACAAAAGAACTGCAAAAAAAGTTCTAAGATTAATTCCCTCCTCAATTAAATTGGTGAAAATAAAGGGGCATCATTTTGATCTATACCATTGTAACTGAGGAGATGATACATTTTTCATCTGGAAATTTATTGTGAGTGTCTAGCAATCTAGCTATCCTTTCATGCATCTTGGTCCACTGATTAAATGTTTAGTAAATTAACTCATGATACTGCCTGTATCGAATCCAACTTCTCAGGCTCTTATGTGTATAACTATGTAATTGGAACATCCTACTGAGTAAATATAACAATAAAGTGTAATAGTATAAATACAAATGGAATAATTAGAAAACAGTATCCAGTTATGCATGTAATTATTTTTCATTTTTAACATCCATTATACTTTATAAATTTAGATCTTTTATGTGTCTTTGATCTCTACCAGAACACTCTGTGCCAGATTTCACTTTTGTGTTACTCCAGTGACTGTTGTGCAGCTACATCAGTGATATATTTGGTCCCCCATGGGACCCCTTTGGGGGTGGGGAGAGCAGTTGACTTTATACCATCATGCACATTTAGCTGTGAATTTCCAGGAATGCAAAACTATGCCACATTATACAACGTCATATACATATGTATATATATATATGTATATGTATATGGTACCTATGGGTGTTTACGGTATCTGCTGCAGACCAACAGGCTTCTTATTGAGAGTTCTGTACACAGGGATTGATTTTAACTTTCCATTTCCATCTGTGTATGCATACTGTTTTAAATAAGCAATCTCTAGAAAGGCATTTTAATGATAAAAACCGTGAGATTTTGAAGACAAAAAAGTGGAAGGCAGGAGAGACTGAACTGATTTGCTTTCAAAAATGGAGTTGAAAAGGCCTTCACAGAAAAAAAGAATCCCATAAACACTTTGAAGAAAAGGCTGATGAAAGACTGAGAAGAAAAATGGAGGCGAAAAAAACCAAAAAAGAAAATAGGAGAGAAAAAAACAAAATAGAACCAGAAAAACAGATATTTGGAACAGAAAAGTAGGATGAAGTAGAATGTCCTTAATAAAACTAATTGTAAACACAAATTGAATAAAAATTTCAGAGAAACATCTAAAGGAAAGACAAGGAAAAAAAAAACCCAAAATCAAGGATTAAGCTTGTTGTAACATTCATACATACAGTCTGCTATTGATTTACAAAATGACCACAGAGAAAAAGCTCTGTTCTTTGGATTCCACCAGTGCAATGAACCTGCTAGAGAGATCTGAGATCTACATCTGATGTATGATCTTAAATACAGCAAGATTTTATAAAATTTTCCTTCTACCTATTATATTCTTATTATATGTTGTGGATGAGCTGGGATTCTTTTAGATATACTAGTACAAAGGGGAAAAAATCCCAAAGTGTCTCTGCTCTTTCTTGCCCCTTACCCCTACAAAGCGCTGGTATAGCTTTTTGAAGGTCTGAGATGGTATCTTGTAAGGAAGTTTACTGACTCACTTTAACTTTGCCACAAAAGAAAACTCTGTGTTTTGGAGGAGGGAAAAAAGGGTAAGGAGGCAAGAGGGTGAAGAAACGCACTTGTGCAGTGCCGCGCTGGAGGAGCTTTTGGGGTCTCAAGCAGTGTCAACAGAGGGTATCCCCCGACAGCTTCAGCCCCCTACATGGAGCCACCCATGCGCTCTGCTGCTGCCCCATCTCTGCACCCATGCCTGGTCTGGCATGTCGCTGCTCTCCTTTCTGCTACCCAGGCTCGGACCCAGAAATCTCCACTCTGATAGCAAAAAAGGATCAATCCTTTCAGCTCCTGGCCTAGCTCCCACCGCTTGCCCTCTCCAAAACTCATGTGGAAGCGTGTCCCTTGCAGCCCATCTAGGCATTATCATAAGGACATCAAGTTCCCAGTCTGCAGTAAGAAGTATGATGCCAGCAACACTATAAAGTATTCACGAAAGCATCTGGAGGGCGAAGAAGCATGGCTGTAGGAGGAGGCAATGGGAGTGGGGTCAGGAGGAGAGTGCACAGGCGGGCAGGGTGTGGGAGATGTGGTCAGCCGTGGGAGGAGGGCCAGGGAGAGGAATTTTGTATGGTCACAGTGCCTCGCTTTAGTAAGTGCAGGCTGTCATTTGGCACAAATATTTTCATATCTGTTTCTTGTGACAGTTTTCTGCCGCTTTTATACGCATGTTTTGGTTATAGTTGATGGGACATACACCAGTGTGCTAGGGGCCCTGTGGACTTACCCATTTATTGTTACAGCTAGCTAAGGATTCACAGGTAAATACAAAGTAGTTTTTGAAATAAAACTTCTGTTTTGTTTTGTTTCAGGGTTTTTTTTGCAATATCTTAAAAGTCTTCTCCAAATAATTGAGCTTGGTATTTCAAAATATACCAGTGGACTGATTTACTCTTCACATAAAAATTTTACTACTTTCCTTCCAGTGATACTGTCCCTGTTGGCTGTGTCTAAACGCTTGCCTCTGTCAATGCTAATAGTGCTATATATAACTTGTGCCTATAGAAGTCTATGGGATATGAAATTAGCTTCTCAGATCTTTCTTTATCATCCACTCTGCTTTGTGAATTTTTTCTTCACAGCCCCGGGCCAAGACAGGAAAAAAAATTGTGTTTGCTCCCAGCATTCCTCACGGAAAAAACTGAAGTGAAGCAATTAATCTGAAATAAAATTATTTTTGTTATTAGGGCTCTCACAGACAAGTTCTAACTATAGTACAGCTTTAATGGAAAGATCACTCAGCTATGCCGTAAATTTCCACATACAGACTAGCACTGAAAACGGAAAGCCAAGATATAAAAAGAAGAGCTATCCTTGCAAACCCTTTGTGTTGATCTAGCATCCGTCCCAGGCATCCCAGCCAGCAGGGACCTCTAGAGGCTGCGCACAGCTTCATCCTCCTGCGCACTGGCATCCATCATACAGGAGATGCATCTAAATACTCCACCATCTGTGGGACAGCCATTTGCTCCCATGGTGTGTACATGAAAGTCCCACAGCTTTCCCATTTCTGGACCATATGCTGCTCTCATTTATATCCCATGGATTTGGAACTGAGGCATAATGTAAATGGGAAAGCCTAGTTATCAGGATCTGCTGTTTAATTTATGCAAAACTGGGGCACTGTCATTCTGCAAATCATATGGTACACATTTTAGGAAGCCATCATTTACATAAAGATGGGGGCGTCCTGAGAAGTAGTATGTGTATGAAGACACACATCTGAATCACAGAATTCACACCCAGATTTCTATTACTACCTCACCTCCAGACTCCGTGATATTCGTTTCTCACTTTTAGGTTAGATCATTGCAGACACAAAGACCAAATTTGCATCTGGGCTAGGTTTCCAAATGCCTTCAATATTTAGTTGCATCTGCAGTTTTCAGTCAGCCACTCTCTATTTAAAAAAACTCATTTTCCTAAAAATTCTATGAAGACGCTTCTTTCTGTCTTTTAAAAGTACATTTTTGACCAATTTAATCTGTGAATAATTTGGTCCCCTGTAAATGATGTACTTTATTCATTCTTTTGTGAATTAAAATATTGAGTTGGCTCTACCATGGACATGGACTTTGTAATCTGTGTTTCAAGTCAGATGATGTGGATATATTTTTTTCTTTATTTTTAATTTTTTAAATTTGCCTTATATGTCTGGCAAGCATCAGCAGTCAAACTCATTGTATTGCTTCCATCAATACACACTCATATCCAATTCTATTACTTTCATGACACATACTTTTAGTATGTTTGATCCCAAGTATTTAGAAGTGTTGGGAGCCTTTTGTTGGCGCCAAGCTGCCGGGGCCATGGCAGCACAGTCCTGAGGGCACCACCGAGTAGTGTGAGAGCAAACCGAACTTTGGCTAAGGTAACCTTGCCCCCCCTTGTGCGTGCCAGTCTTGATTAGCTGGGCACCTGGTACTGTCTAGAAAAAGGAGTGGGGGAGGCTGCAACAGGGCAGACTCCTCGTTGCATTTGCTACTAATTTGCATGCCCTTGTGCTTTTCTCAGATGTGTTTTTTTCTCTTGCCCTGACTGAAGGCCAGATGCATTATTCTCCAAAAAGTTGTGGGCTAGGAGCTGGGTGCCTAAATGCTTTGTGGATTTGAACTTCAGTGCGTTCCTCCTGGCACCATGAGGGTATTGCCTCTGCCATAAGCCTCTGTACCACTGAGGCAAACCATTGAAAAACCTCTGGTGGCACCAGAGGCCCTGTTTATTTCTGTTGCTATGAAGAGCTTTATTAGGACAGGCTGCTTGTCCTGTCCCATTTGTGGGTCTCTCTCATAACTCTCACTATTGAAACTCTATTGAAACTCTCATAACTCTCCCTTCAGTAAAGGGAGTGGTCTAGCAGTCTTCAAAAGGCAGAAAAAAAAAGGAGTGAAGAGCTGCTGCCTTCTTTATCCACTCAGTTCACCCTTCCTTTGCAACTTTGTTCCTTTTTGCAACACTACCACGCAATAGGGAGGGTATGGAAACACATGGCTGCCCCCCCCAACTTAGCCTTTGAGTAAGCTAGCAATGCTGCATATCTCACCAAGTTACGTCAAGTATTCATTGCAAAGCTATAGACATTGGAGCATCTTGCTATTCCATGGCAGCGCAGAATTAGTATGTTGGGGCACAATTGGTACTTGCTGAGTTCCTGGAAAGAAGTAAGCAGGATGAAGGAGGGTTTAGCCAAGTTGCATATGTTGTTAAGTGATGCCACCATCTGGTGAGCTATCATTTTTAAAGGCAGATTGTCATGACACCCTCCACCAGCTGAGCAGTCACTTCAAAGGCTATGGTTTGAGCTCAGCTCACCCGTGTCTGGACAGATGCCCCTCTAGGGACCGGGGCCAGCACAGCTGTCTTAGGGTTAGCGGGGGTGAGTGAAGGAAAGCAGGCACTTCAGCAGTGAGCAGAGACCTGTGACAGTGAGATGCTAGCCAGGTATGCTCTGCGTTTCTCTAGGACTTTATGATTTCCCTACTGGGGTGAATTTTGCGACCTAGTGGTGAGGCCAAGCCACCTAAGGGTTACTAAAGCACTGAAAGCTCTTGCACACGCAATAGGATGAAGATCTTACTTGATGGTGAAGGCATGACAGAGCGAACACTCAGCCAGGAAATATTAGCAAGGTCTGAACGATTATGCAGCCTGGCAATTCAAGACAGGCAGTCTCCTACCACTTTTTAAAGTTATTTTTAATTTTAAGTAAAACGCAATAGCACTTAATTAAATACAACCCTTTCTCCCAGAAATTCTGTACTTGCTGTGTTATATTGTGTGAAATTTATGTTCTGATGGTTATAAACCTTCATCACTCTTTTCAACTTTAGTTACTGAGGGGACCAAGTTTTCCCTTGCATTTTGTCAGAATAGCAATGACTAATGTTAGATGTTTGGCTCTTCAGAGAGCAACAAGTGGAAAGTTTTTTTCTCTTTCGGACAGGCAAGCCCTTCTCATGTAGTACCTATTGCTATGTGATTGCTAGACGTACTGGAGAAACGGGCGAAAGGCTTTGCAGTCTTACATGCTACTTTCCATTTGCTTTCAGGGTCCTGTTGAGTTTAAGAGGCGAGTCCATCCCTTAATACAGAATATCTGTTCTTCTTCGTCTTTGATCCTAACCACATTTCCCAGGGTGTGTATTAACTGCAGTCTCCTGAGTGCCTGATTTCATCTCTTTTCTTCCTTGTTCACGTATCTGGTCAGAGAACTTAGTGTCACTGAGGCATATTCATCCCAAGCTCTGTAACCATCCTCCTGTACTGGATATTATGTACTTTATACATCTTAATGCCAGCTGTCTGGTAATGATCAGCAATGTGGGACTGATTATTGACTTTCAGGAGAACTGTGGAGATTGTAAATAATACAGTCTGTTAAGTTTGATGAAGAGATGTTTCTATGATTCTGTGATTTTTTTCTATGATTCATGAAGCCAAGAAGGATATTAGTCAAGAACAGACCTGTTGCTGATTACCCTGGCGTCTTTAGGGAACAATGTGCATTTCTCAAATCATTTAGGAAATATTCCACCTCATTGTAGAAAACTTATATTTGTGCACAGCCAAGACACAGATAACAGGAGTCAGAGGGAGGAGACAGGAGCATGTGCCTTGGCGAAATTCCTCTATTTCAACGCACTCTGATCTGCACTCCACCTTGAGGGTTCTCATATGAGTTTCTAAAACCCTAAAGAAGTAGAGCAGTTTGCCCATAATGACTTTGTTTAACTTGATAGTATTATGTCCAAGTTTCTTTAAAAAGGGTCATTTAGTATACATTTTTTCTTCTCTCTGCTTCTCCTTCTTTGGCTTCAGGTAAACATCTCAACTGAATTCATTCTGCATGATGGCCATGGACTTTGGGGTTTGGAGTGAGTTTTGTGTTTCTGTGTCAATAGTTAATGGCATCACTAACACCTAAATCATCATGGAGAATCTAATTTTGTGTTCTGCTTTAGGTGTCAGGACTATCATCAGCTATTGCAGGAAAAAATAAAGAATCACAGTCTTGGCATACGAAAACTTAAAATAAGGAAGAGCAGCATCATCAGCTATTTTCCTTTTTAATGTGATTATAAATCTACCAATGCAACACATCTGGTCCCACCAACTTAACTGCCTATATAAGCCACCATACACAGGCATATTTGTGAAAAAAGCTAGGTGTGTATAGAAGTATAACATGAATGTGAAATATGTGCATGGGGTTGAAACTAAAGCAAATTCTTTCTGCTTAGCTTGGATCTCATCATTTGCATGGATAAAATTTCTTTGCAAATTCCTCTGTGAGACAAAACAGGGCTTAACCATGCCTTTTGTAGCATTTGTTGTTTTTACCTCCGGTTTGTAAAACACTTTGCTATCCTCAGATGACAAAGTAGCAGGAGGGCAGACAGCTGTCAGAGCAGTTCAAATCCAGAGACAGAAGCCAGGCCTTTGTATTTCCAGTCTTGTATCCTGTGGATCAGTTTGTCACCTATGCAAGCATAGCTGAAGAGTCAAGAAAAGTGTATCTGCTGCACATGGAGGAACAGAGCAAGAAACCGGTCACTGCCACAGGTTAAGTGCCAGTGCTCTTTTCAACAGTTGTCCCAAGGTGCTCCAAAGCAAACAGTCATGTAAATGATACAGAAGTCCCACAGCAGGACAGTTAAAAGCATATATATTAAAAATAGCTGAACTGGCACAAGAATGAGAAGTCCATTACAAGACTGCTCAATTAATATTCACCAGTAGGGAGGAACGATAGCACAGGCATGGACATGAGATCCTGTGCTACCTCCTTGGCTTTCTTGTCTTTTTTAGCCTCAGCCCACACAGGGGTTCACGCCCTGACTCTGCCCTGGGATGCTGTACTGGAGAGACCCAGGCACCCACCATGCTCTCCCCCACCTCCCCCCATCTTTCTTCCCTTATCTCCAGGGCAAGGAAATGTCAGCGTGCTCGCAGGGAAGTAACCACAGCAAGTGACATCCAGGTGCTTGGAAGTCAGCTTAGCTGTGACTTTCATTTCCTTGGGCTTATTTCAGCATCTCTGTGGAGGACGGTAAGGATAAGCATGTCGAATGTAACAGGAAAATGTAAGAGACATGAAGGTAAGCTGGAATTTGACATTGTGTGAATTAATATCTACTGTTTCTGACCAGTGATCAGTTTGTCTAGGTGGTATTTGAAGGCCTTGGAAAAGGATCATCTGTGGCAGCTAAAGCAACCGACTGAGAAGGTACATCTCATTTTTGATTCTTTATTTTGACAGATCCTACTGGCCTGTTTTGGTCTGAGGTAAGCAAAACCAGGTTGTGCTAAGGATTCAGTGTTCAGCATATTGACCCTTGATTATGTTCATATCCAGGATCCAGCCTGTTTTAAACAGCAGGGTCACCTATCATCGGATGTATGTGCATTGTATACCTAGGAAAAGACACTTTTTTGTGTAGTGTGCTGTTGTAGCTATTAGACTATCAGAATCGGTGGGGTGAATATGGTATATTGCCCCAAATGTAGATTTTTGGTTATTTTGGTGCTACTCATGGTGTTAATTCTGCAGATCTTTGGGATTCCTGGAGGATAGGGCTTAGTCAGGTTTTCAACCCAAGAATCAAGACGTTAAAAAGGGAGGTGGAACAGTATGAATACTGCGGGAAAATAATCTTTCCAGACCAGAGCTGATACATGGGAGTTTGCCATGCCCCTACGCAGAGATATGATGTAGAAACAGTCTAGTTCTGCACTTGTTAAGGCTATTATCATGCCATTCCTACCTCCTCTTTACTTCGAGGGTTAACCAATTCCAGGGTCTCTTCCTATTAACTACCTCAAGCTTTATTCAAACTTAACCATCCCATTGAAAGTCAGAGGAAAATTTTGTAATATAGGATGTAATCATTTTGTAATAATGGAACATGAGTTGTAGTCCTCTCAGCTCTGGACTCATCCTGGAAAGGTCAGAGAAAACTACAGTTATCTTTGATAAGTTGTATCCATGCCTTTGGATGGATTTCTAATCCCAGGTTCTGGGTGGAAAAAGCCAAGTCCCAATACCTATTTCTGTAAATGCTATGAATTCGTTAATGTACAAACAAATGGTTTTGGAAAGAAAATGGAAAATTAGAGTTGTTGTTCAGCAAGTAAAGAAGATGCCTAGAAAACACCTTTGAAATTTTTAGCACTGAAAATCTCTTTAAGCTCTTGATGCTATAAATTAACCCATTTTAAAAGTACAACTCAGTCTTTTCCAAAACTGTTGGACTAAATGTTTCATGATATACTAACTTGCATCAGTATACTTTCATTTGTCTGCAGCAGTGAATACGAAGAATACACTCTGCTGTATTGTGGTTGAGTTCAATGATCGTACTGACATCTACTGGTATAATAATATTCTTAACTATTATGTGTGATATTTGAGGTAAAAAATTACAAACTTGTTAGTTGTGGTATAAGAAAACATCAGTCCCTGTAAGTACTTATGTTACTTCTCTTTTTTTTGCATTAAAACAACCAACTATGCTACTGTGCTCACATCTTGCTAATAACGGAATACATTTTCAGGAACTGCATTTTCATTTGAATGAAATACACCATTGCCAGGGTTGCAATTTCAGTATTTTGGTTAGTATTTTCATTGGTTGGTATATCAACCAATTTGTTTTGGTTTTTTAGCACTCCCTAGTCATGCTAGGGACTGGGGATGCTACAGGCTAATTCAGTATTAAACAAATGTCACTGCAATGACAAAAAAGGAATAGAACACAAATTTAATGGTAGGCACAGGTTTTCTGAGTCAGAGTTTGAATAGCACTAGTATTACATCAGAACTGCTGTATTACCACTCTGACAGTACAGACGTCCTGCAACACAGCACCTGCATGAGGACAGAAAGACACCCGACTCTCTCCTGCAATCACCTCTGACTGAAGTTATTTTGACACTTCTTGGAAGAGTTTTTAATTTATAGCTGGCCAAGCACATCACAAAATGGAATGGAATCCCATTAGAAATTAACATGCTAAAAAGCTGATGGGCAGGGAACAGTACATATGAATTATTGCGTTTCACAAATCTTTAAAACACAAAAAGACAAACAAACAAGAACATTTAAATGTAATAATATTTCCAAAGGAATGTGTCCTAAGCCATTTAACACATGAAGGAAGTTATGTCACTCTTTCTTCAAACATCACTCTGTAACCTTGTAATAGATAACTTTTGCTATATTTTAGATGTTTTTTTCCTCAAAACCTGAGGAAGAAAAAGGTATGCTAAAGTACCACCTTTTAAATAACGCTGCATTGCCAGATTTCAAGTCACATTTCCAAAAAGTCCAATGTTGGGAATGTTCTCTCTAATTTTGGTTGAGTCCCCTGATTGCAGAGCAACATTTTTATTGTGACCAGAGGAGAGAGACACAATGGGTACTGTGCCAGTTCAGGAATGAAGAAAAAAGACTAAGAAATTAGATCCTTTGAGATTTAATAAGAAATTTGTATGCTTTGTCTTTCAAAGGATCTTTGAAATGGTCTGTGGAATAGCCCGTTTAATAATGAAAGTTGCAGGGTATGTATAGCAGCTGTTGCTTGAATTCTGTCTATGCTCATCATTAAATCTACTTCATTAACAAGATGTGCAAAGCACCGACAAAACTTATCATAGGATTGTGCTAGGTTGAACAGAGCAACTCTTGAAACAGTTGATTTATGTTCTACCTGCAGTCAGACAGGACTACAGTTTTACACACTTCTTGAATGTGATTATATTTTTTGATCCCAGTTTTAGACTTTATCAAAACAGTAAGAAATTATGAAGTCTGAGATGGTGGAGCAGTAGTCTTGATAAGTGATTTGGGAGGTGAAAATACTGCCAGATGTTTTGATTACCAGTAGCTTTGGACATGAAGATATTTTGTACATGTGATGATCTCATATTCTTTGTAAATTAACATCATAATTACATTAGATAAATCCTTTTATGCTTCAGTCATTATAAGGATACGTGACTCACTATAGTTTGCTCAGAGAAACTGCTGACCAATAATCATGTTAAATGCTTTCCCTTTACTGATGTGTAGCTTTCTAAAACTACAACAAATCACAAGCAATATGGCCCAATCTAACCTTCTTGACATGACATGTTCTCAGTGTGGCATTAGAGCAAGGCATTAGGAATATAAACTCATTTATAATAAATAGTTATTATTTTCAAAATATTTAAAAGAGTATTTGAAAATGTATTTAAAAGACTAATTTATTGTTACTTGAATCAAGAATATACTTTCTAGTCAGCTACCGCACTTCTTCCAGTAAGGCACCCAGGCACCCAGTAAGACATCCACTGTCTGACTGTTTCCAGTGAAGAGTATGAGAAAATTATGATAATTAATGTAATGAACATAATGTTCGTATGAATGTTCAAAATGTTCAAAATAATGAACATAAATATAAAAATAATAAATATTTTCCCTCTGTCTCATTGTTTTTCTTGTCTTCATATTTAAGTCTCTAACAGGTTTTCTTCCATAGTTTTTTTCTAAACTTGTATTGACTCCATGTAAACTTCTGTCCTGTGGCAAGGAGCTCCATGTGTTGCACAAAGAATTATCCCCTTCTGTTTTAATTAGTAACTTTTAGTTTAATTTGAGGTCTCCAAGTACTTGCAGTTGAAGACACAACGAACTTTTGTTTCCTATTTTCCCTCTTTGTCCCATTTTCTGCTCTACAGTGTCCCTCAATCAGTGTTGACTTCCTGTAAGCAAAGACTGTAGCAGCTATTATGGCATCTCTTGGGGAAAAATGTTTGATGCTGCACCAGTCAACTAATTTGTACATCTTCAATTTCAATCATTTTCACTAAAAACATTGCCTGTATTTTATTGTACTGTAAAAGGGTGATGGTATGTTAATCATCCGCATGCATCGTGGATTGTTCCTTCCCTGTAGTGTATATTTGATAATTATGTGTGTCCACATGATGCAACCACATGGGTACCAGGAGCAGCATGCTTACATCAGCACAGTGTCCACCTGGGCTAAAATGCTCTGTTGCCCAGAACTAATTAGCTGAGTCAAGGTACTGCACTAATTGGGATCTAGTGTTTCTGGTACCTAAGCCATCTCTGAATACCTGAAACTAGGTTCCCTATCTCTGCACAGCAGTGCATCATGCCACGTAGGCATATCTGAAGTGCTAGGTAGCAACAAGAAGTCAGGACTGGTCCCAGTGGCAGCTTGAACCACCCTGTGGACCAATTCTGCAGAGAAACTACTAGGGACTTGACACCTTTCCTGCTTTATGAGCTTGTAATAGGTTCAGGAAGTTGCAGTGATGGATACTGGATTACACTATATGCCCCTCTTCATCTGACACTTGGTAAATGTAGTCCTTACATTTCTTTTAGTTTCTCTTGGGTGTTCAACTGATTTATTTACAATTTTGAAGAGAAATTAAGAAACCCTTTTTTGAGCCATCTGCCAAATTAATTTGAAGTATAAATCTCTTTTGTTGATTCTCTTCAAGCTTCTGTGCTGAAAGTCTATCAGATTTATTATTATTTCATCCATTGGAGAAACGCTTATTGAGTTTTAACAGATGTTCAAATTCCTTAATTTCTAGAGTTTGCAATTCCCCCCTGGTCTTAATGAGTGTCTTCAGTACCTCTGGGTTACAAGGCGTTTATGTTCCCACAGAAAATTTGATTTCTCAAATCTCCCATCAAGGTTGAAAAATTACTTATCCCCTGCCACACTTGTAAGGAAAATACCCTTGTAAGCAATGCATGACTCTCACTCCTGTACTTGGTACACACTCCCCTATCAGACTGCTGATGCTTACGGCTTAATGAAAGCTTGAGGCAGCTGAAAGTCAGGAGGCAAAACTGGTATATGTATTTTTTTTCTCAAAACTATTTATAACTGGGTATAAACATACTGTTCCTGAATAAAATTGCAGAGGCAAAGTCTTATTACACTATTAGGAAGATAAATTTGCCTGTTCAAAGTATTTCGAGCATTTCCTTTACAATTCATACAAAAGGATTCAAATAAAGATGTTCCCAAAGTTGAGAGCATTATATGAAGTAAGGGACCTGTTTGGATATTTTCCTGAGACAAAAAGTAGAAGGTAATGAATCTGGATATGGAGCCAAAGAAAATGTGATTAGTCCAGCTTGGTATTTGTTTGCAAATATATTAGATGTCTGCTCCTTGCTATGGCTTCCAGGGCCTTGATGGAAGTACTGAAATACGGGCAGAGAGTATTTGTTGTCTTACAAAATGATGCTGGGCCAAAAGCTGCCTTAGCAAGGAAGAACATAGACAAGGGTATTCAAATCTTTCTCCCTCCTCAGACTGAGGCATTTCCTATCAGGTAAGGTTTAGGGATCATGAAGTTCTCTGGCTAGCTGATACCTAAAACAAAAGCTTGCTCCTTTTCATGTGGAGTCGAGATGTCCACATATACACGGAATAGTTCAGTGGGCAGATGCTCCACCAGGAGTGTAGCAGACCCTGATTTTCATGCCTCCCTTTGTTTGGACTGAGGGCTCTCTTGATCAAGGACACTACTGTGACATTCCTGGAGTGAGCCAGGTTAAAGACTTCTGTTTTTAAACGTCAATAATGCCATGTATGAGGAACAGTCTCGGTGTCAAAGGCAGGGACTCTGCCCAGCTCAGCATACCATTAGCTACGATAGTCTAGGTTATTTTTGCAAGAAATGTAAATTTAAATCCCTTCCAAAAGGGATCTCAATTCATTTGTCTGAGTGCCAAATTCTTCCTTAAAAATGGTGAAGAAGCAGGATGACCTTTGGTCATTGTGGTACCTGGGCAGGAAGGTATCTTCTAACAGAGAAGTCTGGGTACAGTCCTCAAAATCAGATAGAAATATGTCTCGTTTATGAATTCTAGCAGGGCTTGCCTAAGGGTAGACCAAAAGTATATCAGGAAACAAGGATGGAGTAATCTAGGTAAATTCAATGTCACTAACATAATGCTGACAGATCTCAAGGTGATCTGAGGCAGCAGCCTTGGATGGGGCTGAGTGTTGGGTGTAACAACACTGGTAGCCTTCTCTAAATACTTACACAGATCTGGAGAAAGGCTTTTTGATCTCTCCAGCTTGAGTAAATTCTGTAAGAACTGCTTCTCTCTAACTTTTCTGAGGATAGTTTCAATACCCAGGTCCAACATTTATTTCATTTACAGAGGAATGGACAGTGGCATTATTAGAAAAAGCACCTGCAGAAGACGTCTGCAGTGAGGGCAACCTTGCAGGCACATATGCCTGAAGGCACCAGCAATGTTCCTGCAGTGAAGTCCATGTGAGTTGTCACGCATTAGGTCCCAGAAAAGAACACACATGGTAACCTGGAAGAGGGAAGGAGAAAGGCTGCTTGTAGCCACATGAGCAGGAGGATGGAGTCTGTGCTGCGGGGCAGGGGGTTGTATGCAAACCAGTCGTCTAAGTTTGCATACAGCTACTTCCATCCAGTTTATGTGAGGAGCAGTCCTAAAAGCTACAAGGGTTTTTCTCCTGCTGCTGGCTTCCCTCCCGTCTCTCTTGTCAAGTCTTTCCTATTGAAAGCCACTCAGGGGGGAGGGGAGGTGTAGAAATGTCTCTCTCGCTGTCTGCAGCAGCTCCTTTCTGCTGTTAGAGTAGCATTTTACAAACCAGATGTGCATTTTGGACCTTCTTCATGTTCAAGAACGTCTGTGTATGTTAAGGTAATACAGGGATATGAGATATAATAGGGTTAATATTTTTGTGCCCTCTGCCTTCCCATGTTTCTGCAGTTGCCTGGGCATTTAGAGTTCTGTTTTTCAATGCTCAAGTTCTCAAACGATACGGACATGAGAGAGAAAAGCATGGGAGGGAAAGGGTGATTTTTGTTTAGTTGGGTTTTGTTTATTTTCTGAAATGACATTATTATTCTTCATTCCTCCTGCATACAAATTAAATTCAGAGTTCAAATACTATTAACAGCAGCTTTGAAATTCATCACTTTGCAGTTGTGAAATCCATTTCCTCTTGGTTTGTCCCCTTGGCAACAAAAATTAGAAGGCAACCGTATGATGAAAAAAAATTGCAGCTCATCTGAGTCTGTCTTTGCATAACACATTTTAAGATTCTGACTGGTTGTAGACTTGATGTTGGCTCAATCCAGAAAACTGGAGGAAGTTTATGAGTGCCTTGAGATCTTGTCCTGTGGCCTGCACATTCTATGAAACCTTAAAAGGTTGGAGAAAAAAAATGGAGACTTAGCCAATGACAGTGGCAACACCATATAGCTAGAAAATTAACTGTTTTCTACATACAAAGCTGTGAGTACAGATGGGCAACCATTTTACTGCTGAAAGAGCTTACTACAGTTGTGTGTTTTTATATGGAATATTCATTCTTATTTTTACTTATGGTGGAAGTTTCTGACACTTACTGAACAGCTAAGGGCAAATTTTCAAATTTCATATCAAAATCTGTAAGAGCTCCTCATGGCAATACCAATGTGAGAAGGAAACCTTATCTAAAAGAGAAGCAGCTGACCCAAACCAAAGTGATTTACTGAATCAGCTTCCTGCTCTAACACAGCTTTTTTAATTTTGGTGAGAGTACAGTTGAACTAAATTTATATTCGTTTCATTTGTTAAAATGATTTTCACTTAGTACTAAATTCCTATTTAAGAATGAAGTAAAATGGACCTTTCAGTTTTAAGATACTTGTATAAATGGGCTTATTCCAGAAAAGCCAACCTTTTTAAGTCTTTAGTCAGTTCAAACCTCTTTCCTCACTGTTTTTTTTCAGTTTTTCTTAGTACTTTCTTGGTGGCATGTAGGAACGGTGAGCTTCTTTGCAGCAGCTGAGCAGGTACAGAGGAAGGCAAGTCCGGCACCAATCAAAGCAAATCGTAAGGATTTTTACATCAGTGAACCTGTCTGAGACCTTAATAACTTGGCCAGTTACAGACATGCTCATTCACATCTGGGCCAACAGTGTGTAGCACAAAACACCAGAATTTTCCTCCTTTCATCCAGCTCACTGAATAGGAGGTATTCTCAATACGAGAAAGGTTCCCCCCACTCTTCCTGTTTTTACAGGTGCTGATCTTGCTAGACAAAATAGCATTGGTATAGGATGACAGGGATAATGGCTAATAAACCCTTTTTCCTGGGTAGCCTCTTCAAGAGATCAGAGCTATTTCCTTCGGAGATGTCACCTGCCATCTGCAAATGGCTGGGCTGATGTGAATGAGCAATATGTAGTTTTCAAGTTCCTAGGCAGAGGGCTATGTACTTCACATGTTTGGATTTTAGACTCAAAATCTCCATCCCGACACCAACACCAACACTGTGTTGGTAATTCCTAGTCTGTAATAATCAGATATTAAACTCAACTACGTATTAATAGTATTAACTGCAGTTAATAATACTAGTAATAATAATAGTTTTAGCCCTAAACCAAAGTGCAGCTACAGCATAAATAAGGTGGAAGGACACAGATGTACATTTCGGCCCCTTCTCCACACGTAACTTAAAACTGAGAGAGATCACGCAGAGCCACGTGGAAACAGCCCCTTTCGCAAAGCATCTGTGGAAGGATCATGGATGAAGGTTGTTTGCAAGGTCTCTCTGTACACAGAATGACTTGGCAAAGCAATCTGTAAATTTTCATTGCCCTCTCAGACTACAACTCTGATGCTGGTCCTTATCTGGGACTGGGAGATACCATTTCGATGGTCCAATAGGTAGGGAACCAGTTATCCAAAGTAGGTAATATCATGACTGTTTCTGGGAACAAAAGGCTTGAGACTGCAAATGCAGAGCTGTATTTTTCCTAAGCTTTTAGCTCTGAAAACCACTGAAACAGAAACAGCTCTCCAATTTCACAGTTTGGATCAGAAGCAAAGAAATGCAGATGCCATGTTCTCTTAAGAGAACAGCTAATCTGCATCATACACTGTATAGGTAAGGATCTTGGTTACAGTGATTAGCTAAATAGTGCATACAGAGGAAAATACAAGCTATTTGGAGAGTGATAAACTGCAGAGCCATATGACAAATTGATCCATACATACTGCTCTGCTTTACTTTAGTTTCAGCAATTCATCTTCAAGAGGATTTATTCTGAAAATAAATCAACCTGCCAGAGAAATATTTCCTTTTCCTCCTATAAACACGGCTCCCTCCCATCTAATGTACTGTAGTTTACCTGGCTGTAAAACTGGTTAATTACATGGCATTTTTTTCCGATAAATTTATATCACTGTTCTGATATCCCAATACTTAGGGAAGAGGTGTTACCATTTTCAATACATAACATGATCAGCTGCATACAAACTCCTCAACTAGTCAGGTCAGTTCCTCCATTCTGAATTTTTTAAAACTCAAGGAAATCTCATGTAGGACCTACCTATTTTCTAACACAAAATTTATTAATGAGATATTGTCTTGTGTTTTCAAATACTGGAACAACTGTTGCATTGACAAGTCCCCCAGATCACATGTTGCTCTGGACTGTGTCCCTTGAGGCATTTCTGAAAAAACCCGTTTAAATTAGATTTTCTGAGAGTGGGGTCTGTCAAATATGTGGCTGCCTTTGGCAAAATACAACATTTGAAAAAAAAAAAAAAAAAGCCTTAATCTGACAAAACCAGACTCTCCTTGTAGGTTTTATGTGTCTGAAAAATCTACGATAAGGTTAATATGTTTTGTCACTTATTTGGCTTTACCTCTCTGCTATGGGCAAGGCCTGTGGTTTTAAACAATCCTGTTTGTGTGTAAATAAATGCCCTTTTAATTTGCCATAATTTCAAGTATTTTGTTTTGTAGTTATAAATAATTAACATACCTTTTATGATTTTTTTACTCTGTTTTACCTTACAGGGCATACTTTCTCTTCTACGCACATGTGTAACCTCCAATAGCAATAATAACAGTTATGAAGTATGTCCCCAGGGGAGACAATTTCCCTAAAAACCTTTAAAATGTAAATCTATGCACCATTCTTGCCAACATGTATGCTCCAGTAAGTGAAACTAATATTCTGTACTTGCCAGCATAATAATCCAAAAATTGAATAAATTCCAAGCACCAAAGTTAAGAGAAAGTTCCTAATTTTAACTCTGCATAACAACATGTATGGTGTTACCTCCAACTGCATAGTTACTTCTTGCCATCTGACTTTTGAAGCATAACTTTTTGTTGACGTGATGGAGAAGAAGAGTGTTATATTTAATTTAACTGTATGCTTCTGCTAGTATAACTTTTGGAAAATGTAGTACAAAAGCATTGTATTCTAAAGAGCTCCACGAAAAAGAAGAAAGATGGTGATCTAGCCTTATTTGGATAGATAAGGATAGAAGGCATAACCACATACTTAATATATTTAGATTAGCAGTTATAGCAATTACTTAATCATAGTTACCTTTGATCTCAGGTTGGTTTTCTACAGTTGCATTCCACTTAATGCAATGGATTACTCTTGGTTTACGCATCTGGGAATAAAATTTGATCTATAATAATTATTACCATTTTCTGACAAGGAAGATTGTTATTAGTTGTGTTTAACCTAAAATTTGAGTAAATGCTCTGCTGAAAAGTGTAATATTGTGTCTATGTATGCATAAATACACATGAATATACATTAACAAAATGGTGCTGTAATATTGAAGAGTAAGGTTAAAAAAGAGAAATGTATTCAATTTTTAATTAAGCTAGTGCTTATGAAAAGGTCTCTTTTAAGTTTTATTCTGAGTTCAGAGATGGAATTTTTCAATCATATATATAAAATATATAAATATTTCTGAGTCACACCTCTCAGAATTCTTCTAGGTCCCTAAAATATATATTCTACTCATTCAGCAGTGGGGCATGCAATACCAATGCCCATACCAAAATATAATACCCAGAGTGATGAAACTAAACAATTACTGTTGTGAATGCATCTTTTTTGTTAGGAAATAAATTGACTTGTGCCATAAATGTTGTCAAATGCGTTTCATAGGCAATATCCTTCTCACAGTGAAGTCAATGTTTGTGACTCAGATAGAGCAAGATCAGACTCTCACTCTCATTTCATTTCCTAGATCCTATTCCTATTCCTATTTTAAAAGACTCCATTCACAGCAGTGGTCTGATGAATGATTTAATGGACACATAGCCTTGTTTTTGGTGCCCCTGTTATTTTTGTAAAGAGTTTTTTTCTGAGTTTACTTCTCCTTCGTGTTTTCTAATAAATCTAAGCAGTACATCATTAATATTAATCACTGCTATTTTACCAGCAGTAAGTAAATCAGGAAGGCAGACATTTCACCCAATATTGATACTTCTACCATGAGTATATTATAAATTGGCCTGAGAAATGAAATATTACTGCAGATTAATACTGGAGAACATAAATTTTTTTTTTAGTTCCCTTTCATCTTCCCCTTCAGAGTCCTTTCTGACAGAATATTATATTATGGATTTTGTGGTCATAATGGTCTTTTGAAGAAAGCTTATGTTTTAAAAAACAGCTTGCATTTTTTATTTAAAATCACGTGGATAAATGTATGAAGATATATCAATTATTTTTTTAGTTTGTGAACACATTTAGACTTGAAATACAAAGTAGATTCTCTTTCCTCACATTATAAGGACAGCATCTCTCAAAATTGCACAACAGTAATGGCCACACCATTTACACTAACAAAGCCATAACATAATTTAAACATTGTGTCTCACTGTACATCACCTAACCCACCCTGGGGAATCATTCATACTTTGAGACCCTGTTTTTCTGGGAAGGGGCTGGAGATGTAACATGGTTTCCTCATTGTGGAATCAGTGAAATTACTATCTTTTTGTCCTACTTTATGACACTTCTGGCAAAAAGAAGAAATTAGTAAATACTAATTGCTGATGTCTTTCCAGTTATCTTTCTAAACCTGTTAGCAGGTATATCCACAAGACCACTAGCGTATGCCAACCCCTAATAATTTGCTTTGTTACTTGCTAGAACTGTGTCTGCATGACTCTTCATCGGAGTCATCAGCTACTGTACACGAGAGCTCATTATATTACTGTGATGCAAATTCCCATTACAGATGTGTTGTATGTTTACCAAGAGGGCTAGGTTTGTAGGTACAGCTATGTTAGCGTAATTAAACCCATGCAAATATTTTTAATACAGCAAGGCCTAAGGTAGCATGATGTTTTGAACTTCAGTAGGTATAATCTACTTAAGATGTACTTCAAGGGACTTGACAAAAACTGAATATAATTGAAAATGCAATTCTACTTGCGTTTGAATAGCAGTTGAATAGCAGTTTGCATGTTAAAAAATTATCTGAAAGGTATGTCCCATACAAACACAAAATGCACTGGGAAGAACTATTACACAGCTGATGTTGTTATACATCAGGAGTAAAGTACCATTGCACCTATTTTTGACCTGTTTTTAGCTCCAAATAAACTTGCTAGAGTCACTATATTTTATTTCAGTGGGATGCCATGGTTAAAGCCTGAGCAACAGAAAAAATAACAATAGCCGTCTAATTTTGCACTTACCTAATCTACTGTGGCTTATTTATTGAACAATGATACAAACAAATTGTACCTTATTTTTAAGATTTCATTCTGGATTCAATAAAGGCTCATGTAACACAGAAAGCCAGTGGGACAGTTTATAGAGCATTCAATGTCCTAGCTATAGTAAACAGAGCCTCTATATTTGATTTAAAAAACCAATATGCTCACCAGCACATGCTGGATCGAACAATGTAACCTGTAAATAAAATCTTGAAAATTAATTTTAATTAATAAAAAATTATTAATTTTTCTTAGTTAAGAAATGGAAGTTAAATAGATATAATTACATACATATTTTAATATACATCAGAGGAAAAGGTAGCTAATCATTTGGAGTTCTTCAATCTGCCAACTGTCATAAGTAAGAGAAATATTGTTTGGAGGGTCAAATTTTTTCAGATGTTAGTCTTCCATTAAAAAAAAAAAAAATCCATGCAGTGTACAAAGAGCTGCGTTTCTTAAAGTTTACATGATAAATGTTCTGCTTGTGGAAGTGTTTGTACCAGGATTGCATTTATTGATCCTCTGTCAAATAAATAGGGCAGCATTCCATTCTATCTCCAAAACAATAACTTTCTTTAAATTGTTTGTGAGACAAAAAAACCCGCCCCAAACAACTATCACTTGAATATGATGACGCTTACAGTTAAAATCCATTTGGAGAAAGAACCAAACCAGAAGGAACCAGACGAAGGGCGCACCAAGCCTCTGCAGAGCCAGGGCCGACGTGCCCAAGGGAACAGCGTGGATTCCTTTCCCTGTGCAGGGTGTTATCGCAAAAGAGCCGTCCGAGCACGTCTACAACGAAGAATTATCTCCTGGCAAGGAAAAGGGGAGACCGTCATCCTGATAATGTTCGCTAGGTGAAGCAAAGTTAAGAAACAGCAAAGTACTTCCACTTTTTGCAGAACTTTTTTTTTTTGTGGTCATTGCAAACACTCCTGCATTATGTGCTTTACTCCCACGATGTATATACACGTGAAAGGTACACAGCATCTTCTGTTAGCTAAGACACTATCCAGCTGTTGCTCAGAGGGAAAATCTTGCTTTCATTAGCCCTATGACCTTATTCATCATTTTGTCTAACGTCGTCATGGCTTGTTTGTTGGTTTTTTTTTTTTTTTTTTAACATTTCCGAACGTTTCCCATTTCCCCCGTTCCAGCCCAGTTTCATCCTTTTGCACCAGAAGGGGTAAAGCCGGTGGCTAGCGGGGCAGCAAGAAGGGGCTCTCCCTGCGGCACCGCAGGGCCGGGCCCAGCCGGAGGAGGCACGGCACCGCCGGAAAGAGGCAGGGGTGAGCGTGCCGCCGCCGCCTGCGCTTCATTCACGAGCAAACGGTCAGCCTGGGAAGGGAAACCAGGGCAGCCCAGCTCCTCGGTGTCATCCCCGGCAAGGCGTGCGCTCCGCCGCTCGGCCCCCTCTGCCGCCTCGCCTGCAGCCGCGGGGAGAGAAACTTTGCTGGAAGGGCTGCGACGCGACACGCCAGGGAAGGAGCGGGCCGGGCAGCCCTCAAACGTGCCCCCCCAACCGCCTTGATGCCCCCGCCCGCCGCTGCGGGGATGCGGCCGCAGTCCCGCTCCGCGCCGCGGGCTCGGCGCCGCGGGCTCGGCGCTGCGGGCGGCCGCCCGAGCCAGGCCGAGGGGACGCCGCGCCCGGAGACCCGCCGGCGGGTGGGGGTGCCGCGGCGGGCCGGAGCCCGGGCCGGGGCGGGCGGGGGGGCGGCGGGGCAGGATTAGGTTTCAGGCCGCCGGGGCGTGCCTGAGCGCGCTTGCCCCGCGGCGCGGCTCGGCGCCGTTACTTGGGGGCGGGAAGGGCGAAGGCGGAGAGCGGGGCCGGGCCGCGGGGCCCTCCGAGCCGCCGGGGTAAGCGGGGCGCTGGGCCGGGCGGCGGGGAGCGGGGTGAGCCCGCCCGTGTCGTCCTCCGGGGATGCGGGCAGGGCGGGGAGGGGCCCGCCGTGTCGCCGGAGTTTTGAGCGGCCTTTTGAAACGTATTTACCTCGCAAAGTTTTATTTGTTATTGTTCTGTTGATGCGCCGGGTTTCGCGGGGGCGGGGGGGCGGTTGGAGGAGGAGAGAGGCCGTGGAGCCGCGGGGGGGCTGAGCCTGTTGCTTCCCCCCCCCCGCCCCAGGGCCGCGCTGTCCGCGGGCGGCGGGCAGCGGCGCGGGGGCCCGGGCCGGGCCGCGGCTCGGGCCTGCGGCAGGCGGGCGGTCCGCGGGCTCGGGCGGCCTGGCGGGGAGTCGTCCTCACGTAAACAAAAGCCGAGCCTCCCCCGGCTGCTGCAGGGAGCGCTGCTCGCCCCCTCCCCCCTTTCTTCTTCTGACCCCAGCGGGAGTGTTTCGTGCCGGGGGAGGGCTCCTCACCTGCTGCCGCCACAGACCTGCGGGCGGCAGCGGCCCTCGCCCAGCGCTTGCCGTCGGCGGCGTTGAGACTCGCTGGGAGCCAAAAGCGGCCCAGAGGCTCGAGCGGGACCGGCGGTTTCCTCCGCGGACGGGGTGCGGGCTCCTGGCGGAGCGGCGACCGCGAGTCCCCGGGTGCCCGTGCCGGTACCTGTTGCCGTGCTGGTGTTGGTGCTTCTCTCGGGTCGGGACCCCGCTGTAGTTCTCTAGCATCCCCCCGGGTCTGCGTTTAAACGTGACCGTTTTGGCAGCGTGGAAGTGGAGGGGCGAGGCGCAAGCCTCAGTTGTGCCCCTTGACGGGTCTGGTTGCGCAAAGGAAAGCGTCTGCTTTTTGGGGTGGTTTGTGTCTCGTGTGGTGTCCCCCCTTGCTGCCAGTACCTCTCTACTTACTGGAAAGAGTAATAGGAAGAAAGAAAATAAAAGAAAAACTCTCACAAAGCCGACCATTTGAACTCCGTGTACCACGTTTACAGATTTGATTTGACATTTCGCTGAACAATGTTGGTTTTGTTTTTTTTTTTCCCCTTAAGCTTTTACAAAGACTGCCTCATCCCTTTATATTTTTGCTGCTTAACACACGCAGATTTTGTTAGGATAAGCTGTTGAACAGAAAACGTCCTTACTGGCTTTGGTGCCACAAAGGGTAGCAGGAGTCTCTTGCCGGAGCAGAGCAGTGGTTTACAGTAGTGAAGCTGAAGGGTCTGGATTTTGCCGTTGCAGAAGTCTATTGTGTAGTTCCTTTTGGTTTCCATATCAGCACTGCATTTTCCAAGATAACAGCAACTCGTTGGGAGAGAGGAATCTAAACCGGAAAAGGGGAAAGTGGTAATATTTTGGGGAAATGTTATTTGATGCTCCTGTGGAAACGAAAAGTAATGTAACATTAGAAGAAAAGAATGCAGAATGAAAATATCTAAGGACATATCCACCTTAACTAGCAACATGTTTTATGACTTACAAGAGAGGACATCACCTTATTTTTTTGTTTTCAAAATTGTTATCCATTTTTAGTATACATTTTTTTAATCTCTCTGTATCATGTTAACAGTAACATGCACAGTAACATTTACTGATTAGCACTGGTGTTTCTAATGGCTTCCTTTGTGCTTTCAAGAAGCTTTTTCATCAGGAACTGGATACATTCTCCCCTCTCTTCACACAAAAGTGCACTAGGAAAGTTAGATCAGTATCAGCACTAGGGGAAAGGGAACTGCACTACTTACATACTAATGGATGATCTTTATATTCCATCTGGCTCTGTGTCTGTGAATTCTTCAGAGAGGAATGCCATACAACTTCTCAGTCGTGCAGATTGCTGTAAATGGTTTTGTTTTAATAGATAACACTTTAATCAGTCTATTGAGAACCATTGTAAAGACCTTTTAAATCATCTGCTCCATGTTTCATGTAAGAAAATTTAAAATTCTGTGGAGAGTACCCAGTAAATTTTCTAATTGGTTTTATATTTGAGCACCCTGCTGAAGCAGTTTAAGCCAATACAATGCTATGCTGGCAGTATACTGTATCATCATTGGTAAGAACAGTTTTGTTTCACCGTTGGCATTCCCAACAACTCAATATATAAATACCCCATTTTTGTGTAGACAGTATTGGAGTATTTCTTTCGTAGGCTTTTCAGACCCTGTCCTTGCATCTGAGACACCTGGCACGGTAGTCTTCTTACATGCTGTAATGATTTTCTGCATTACTTGCCCGTTATTGTCGCAATATACAATAAGAAGTTTGTGGTTTTGGTTTGTAAGGAAAATGGCGACTCTTTGGTGAAGCTTCCTAGCAACTGTTTAGTGGGGCTTCTTACTTATTCATTTATGTATGCTGTTGTCACCTCTGTGAAGAATCCAGTATATGTTAAGAGGTGTAACTGTTGTAGGAACTATGTTTCATCAGGTTTAACTGAGTTTAATGAATATGGTAATCAATTGTCTATGCTGAAGACATAGAGGCAGTATGAACCATACTTGGGTTTTGTACATTAATTCAGTATATGTAGTGTCGCATATATTCTGCATATGCTAAAAAGTTGCTTTTCAGTTTCTGAAGCTAACTTGTATTTCAAAAGTTAGAAGAAAGTGATTCCAGTTAATCTCAATTTAAAATATTTACTGAAAGATCTTTTTTTTTTTGTAAACGGATGATCTGTTAGTTTCCTGAACCAAAAAAAACCCACCAGAAAAATTTTCCCTGCTATGTTGTTGTTTTTGCAATACTCTTTACAAATTACTTTTGAGTACCCTGTATCACACATGTTTATCAGTAGGTGAAAGCATTAAGTAGAGTTTAGGCCCATTTCCCAGTTGCAATTATAACTTGCACATCAGCTAACATGGGTATTACCCTCTTGTAGGGCTCTCTACAGTGTTACAGAACATTATTAATTAAACACAGCGAACAGATTGCTTGTTCTTCCAAACGCATGCAAGCTTCCTTAATACTTTAGTGCAATGTGTACAGAAGCTTAAAAATAGTTGAATGTCAAAATTCTGTTTTCATAATTGCTTCAAAATACATAATGCTGTTCAGCTCTATCACAGTACTTTAACATACAGAGCCACTACTATCATCTTTTTACATCTTTTTGATGCATTCAGCATTGTGCTAAATTTCAAGAGGCTAGTAACGTCGCTTTTCAAACAAAACTGCTTATAATCTTAATGTAGGCTGTGCATTAGTTTCTGAACTGCCTTTTTATTTCTGCTTTGAATGTTTCAGAACAATTTTCATTAGCATAGCTTTTAAATGTAAATTTCAGGCTTCTCCGGCTGCCTGTTACATTCCAGGTAGTCAGTGGAAGTCTGCTTTGTTCCTTGTGGAACAGTGGACGTTAATTTTGCTTGTATTCAATCCTTAATTTGAATCAGTTCTCTCTTCTGTCATCCAGAAGAGTGCAGTCCAGGGTCTCTTGGCTCATGAAACGAAGTGGTTGATGTTAATTTGGCAAGCTCATGTCCTGTCAGTAAAATGGTAGGCTAGCCTTTTTTTCCCCTTCTTTCTTCCTTTCCACTCTTTGTTTTCATTTATCCTCCTTTCCCTGTAGGTAACTGCTCTCCCGCGTTTACTTTCACACCCTTTTGCTGCGTGCTCAAGTATGTGTATCTTTTTCATTACAAGTAGTGAAGGCTATACCAGTCATGCTACAGTTGTCAAGTCCTTGTAATATTGCTCATAATCCTAGAAAGTGCTGTATGCAACAGCAAAATTGCCTTTTTGATAATGGAAGAATACATAGAAAAGTGTGATATCTGTCAATTTACCATGAATGGTTTCCACTACCTTTATATTGAAAAGACTCCCCCCAAGGAGTCTGGGGATCACCTTAATTTTCTTCCTGGGGTAGGTAGCCAGCATGCAGGAGGTAACTGGGCTAAACAGAAGAGCTCCTGGAAATTGCAGGCAAAGCAGAAGGTTTAGCAGTAATTAGTATCTTCTACTTCCTGTGGGGTTTGGTTACTGTTCCCGTGCCAGGTGGTGCTAACACAACATGCCTGTTTGAGTGATAGCCAGAAAGTAGGGGAGGGAAACGACATGGGATAAAAATCAAGTACGAAAGGATATCTCTAGCCCAGCCAAATCCAGGCCCAGGTGTTGAAATTTAGAAGTTTTGAAATCTCTTTTTAGGAGCTATAAAATACATGTTGTGATTACTGTGCTGCTGAATTGAAACAGATTTAATTTTAATCTCAAACAACTCCTAGCCAAAGTTTGGGCCTAGAGATCACTCTTAAGATAGGCATCTCCTCTGTATCCTCAGAGCATTTCAAGTAATGCAGGAGCTACAGGGCAAAGCCTATTACTGTGTTTTCTATCTTTGGCATCGCATGTTTGCTAATCCAGTGCTATGAGCATTAGTTTCCAGGGTATTATCTGAAATGGCTTTGTGAAATAGTAGATGGAGTATCTGTCAATGAAACAAAGTTTCCCTCTAGGAACTACATGATGAAGTGTAAGGAACTACATGATGAAAGAGTAATCATTGGAAGTGGGTCATCTTTCCCTTTTCATGAATCTTTTGGCTGTTTAGCTGAGTGGCTTGCACGGTTGCAGTGGAAAGGAGGTGACCAGCATAAATTTCATGTCTGCTTTTTAAAATTCTGGCACCTGTGGATTTTAGTGTTTTAGGAGTGTGCACAAAGAAACCAGAGGTGCAGCATGCCAACTGTTTTCTGGCAACTGACCTTATAGAAGAATGGCGGCATAAAGAGTGGAGAAATGCATATATAACACATTTTTGTTTGTTAGAATGGGAAGAATCAAATTTCAGAAGTGCAAGTTTGAAAGGGATCATCTTTAACTTTTGCGCATGCTTAGTAGAAGATGGCACGTTTCTCACCACATACCTGTCTAAAATTACTTGTGTTTCCTACTTTCCTGTTATAAAATAGGAGGAAAAAGAAGGTGCTTTTTTTTTTTTTTTAAAGCAACATCTTTCAGATACCTGTGCCTTTAAAAACTTGAAAGTGAATTTAACTTGCTATTCGTTTAACAGTATTTTTTCAAGTTGCCAATAAAAAAGTCTAACTCAGTCAGTCTGTGCTCTTATTACTGTGAAGAGATTAATGAACTTTAGCACTGAAATACAAAAATAGTTAAGTCTACTTTGAGCTAAGCTAGTAAGCTCTTTGAGGCGTGAACAGTATTTGTATCATGTATAGAATGCCTGGTTTTGGCTTTTGCATACTCCTGTGATAAGTACCGTCAGGAGTATGCAGAATGAGAGAATCAGAACTGAAGTTCCCATTTATGCATCTAGAAGTCTGTGATGGCATTATGAAAATATTCACTGTAGCAAATGATAAGACTTACACCTTTCAACAAACGATCATGCATGCCTCCGTACTTCTCCCCAGCACGTTATTGTTAAAATACCTAGAAACAAGCTGGTTTCAAGGCCAAGAGTTGCAGCTGTAGTGGGTGGTGGTGGTTATGGGTATGTCTCTGTGGTGCATTTTGGACAGACATGTGCTTGCTTCCCCTGTACTTTGTCTATGTTACTGTGCCACTAAGCTGGTGCTGACAGATCCCACTTGTTAGCATGGATGTGGCACAGCAGGAGCACAGTCACGTGGCTTTTCGCCATTTCAGAGTGTGGGCAGAGCGAACAGGGGTCATCTTGGACTGCGACATGTAGAAATGCTGGTGTGCCTCAATGCATTGCTTCTGCGTCAGAGGAAGTGTCCTGAAGGAAAACATCCTGATGGCAGTTTCCGTCTTGCTCCCGCTTAGTGCTGCAGTCGACAAAAGCATTAAGTTGGTTGGCTGAGGAGAGATTCCCCGCTAATATAAACACAAAATAAGGAGAATTACACTGGGAGTTAAAAATGGATTTGCTGATGCTAAGATAGCTCTGGAGCAGTATTCCTATCTCTAAAGCAGGAGGTAAATAGAAAGTATATCACAAGTGCCTTAGCAGAGCTAAGGACTTCTTTTCATTGCAAATTAGATAGGATCATCTCTATCTATAGAGTATGTTTAGGACTTGTGTCTGCTTTTAGAAAGCTTCCATTATAAATCATCAGAGTTTATACCTCTGGGATTGCATGAACACAGTGGTGACCTTGTCCATTCTGTCACTTGTAAAACATGCCTTTCACAGCACACCAAGAATGAGATTTTAGGTAAGTTGAATCATAATACAAAGCAACATCCAGCTACTCCAAAAGATACGGACTTTTTACAGCTGCATCTCTTCTTGAGGTTCTCAGGGAGCTAAAGCACAAGAGTAACCCTGTATTTTTCCTGATTAGTTTCCTCAGAAGATGAGAGTTGAACATACAATGCTATGTGCTTGTGAATATAGTACTGTGATAAACAGGATCATGGCACTGAAATGGCCAAAAAATACTCCACATCCTTTTTTTTTTTGCATAGTTCTTTGGTTGCATCCACAGCACAACCCTGAGAGTAGCTGTAGAGGAAGAACTGGAACAGTGAAACAGGAAAGAACTGCTTTGGTTGGCATTGCCACTGAGAAAAACCTGTGAACATGACATAAATGCCTTTATTTGTAAATAGGGGCTCTGAATAGAAGAAGTGGTAGTAGTTGGTTAATCTAGAAGGAAAAGCTATGAGTGATTAAGGTTTGGGGAAGCCAGCTTTCTTCACAATGTTTAAATAATCTCATCCAGCCCTTCCCATGTAAAATAGGCATTTTTATGTCTTGTTTCTTTAGAGCGACAAGGTGAAAACACAAGGTATTTGGTTTCGTTTTCAGGTCCGGTCATTATATGCTTGGATTTGCCTTGCCAAGTAAGAAAACAAATTCATAAAGCTTTGTTTCTATTTATTACTGATATGCATAATTTGGATCGTGGAATAAGGCTACTTTGACAAAATCACATTCAAAGGATTTGAATATCTGTCCGTAAGTGGTACATTGTCCTAAAAAAGATGATCAGTGATTCAATACCAATGTATTGGCAAATTCAAATGCAATAAAATAAACCGATATGAAGCCTCTAGGCATATTGAAACTAGGGAAGTCTTGGCGGTGGAACTTGAAACCATTTTAAACCACTTGATTCGGGTTTTCTGCACAAACTGCAGATATTATAGGCTTGTCAAAATGTTCATCCTGGCTTGTGTTCCTTCTAAGTGAATCGATGTTAACAGCTGTTTTCTTGCTTTTATTGTGAGGATTGATTCCTGCTTGTCCTGCTCAGGTTCTATAGCTAATGGTCCCGCTGAATTTTAGTTAGGCTGTCTTACCCAGAGATCTGTCAACACCATTCCTTTCCCTATTTTTCTCCAAAGTTTCAAGAAAAACTCATTTTTCCTGAGTGCTTAGAGATCACAGCTCTCTGCATATTGGTAAGCTCACCAGATTCAAGTCAGGGTGCTATACTGAAGTGCTTTCCTATTATCAAGAAAACAAAGGCACCATTGTGAAAGATAAGATGGTAAAATGCACAGCTCAGTTCATACACCTGCAAGGACATTTGAACTCCTCACTTCTCAGCTATCCATCTCCATCAACTGTATTCTGTCACTACAAATCTCTGAGCAATTGCAGACACACTGTTGAAAAAAAACAACAACAACAACCCCAAAAAGCAACAAAAAGGAATAAACAAAGTGATTTCAGAATTTCTTCCTCGCAGTGCAGAATTTCTTGCCTGGAAACCCATGCTGGTGAAAACCCAGCCGTCATTCAGGTCTGAGTCGCAATTCCAATAGGTGTTAATAGTGGAGGCTGTAGTGTGAGAGTCCTGCAGGCCTGTGTAGCATGAAGACTTTGTGACTTATGTTACTTTTCTTTTTAAAAGGTGACTTTAAAAAATGTGCTATGGCTGATGCACCTCAAATTGTCAACACAGAGCTTGAAAAGTGATCCCGCAGGGAATGTTTTTTATGAATCACTGAAAAGGAAAGCAATGAAACGGTGTAAAGTATCAGTGGCAGCTATGATTCATGGCTTCTGATTAAAGCAATGCAGGACATGCTGTGTAACAGTATGCAGACAGCAGCTTTGATATGGAAATGCAAAAATACTACAACGTATATTCCTAAAAGCAATTTTCAGGCAGGTTTTAAGCTCCAAAGTGGCTCAGACTATGGTCACCTCTGAGGTTATTTTAATTATCCAAGGAGACACGTTTTTTGTGGGTTGTTATTTTGCGGGGCTGTTTCTTGTTTTCAGAAGTCAAGCCTTTTTCTTCTCCTTCAGAACTTAGTGCTTCTATAAATGTGACCCTTTTCCCTTTCTGTTATTTTTCAGGAGAATACTGTATTTGCTGCCTCTTACCGTTACTGGAATAGAAGCTGAGAAGCAGAAAACATGTTGGAAACAATTGGTAATCTTTTTTTATTTGTATCACTATATTTTTGTGGTCATGTACACAAATCAAGTATGCATGATAGATTTAGAACATTGGTATATACTGCTGAGAGAGGTTTTGTAAAAAATATCTACTGTGCTTAGAAATACATGATGTATTTAGGGGTTTGTATTTGCAAACAAAAGGTTTACCATCATTTGTGTAGTGTATTTAATTTTTAGCCTGTTGTCTTGATTTCATTGTTTTAATCTTTACTAGAATTAAAAAAGTTCATATGAAAAAGACAAATGTTTTCTATTATGGCTATTTTTGTCACTACTTATTTACAGTGGTCTGTAGCCACAGTTCCTGTAACTGAATTTCAATGAAGTCTCTTTCACTTTTGTCACCCAGTTCTTGATGGACAAAAATGTAATTTTCGTTGGCTTCTGTTTTGTGCTCTGCCTCTGACTTCCTGATTCATAAGACAGGTTTGGGCTGGGATTTTGTTCAGAACTGAACCATTCAAGTCCTCTGTAGTTTGAACAGTAGAGAGGGATACATTTAAACCTGTTACGTGCTTGTATGTGGCTGTTTCTAAACTGCTACTGACTAGGAATGATTATCGCTACAGATACACACCGGGCCCTCCAGGCCATGGAGCGCTTACAGGCAAAACTTCGGGATCGAGGTGACATTGCAAACGAGGAGAAACTGAGCTTATTAAAGTCAGTGCTGCAGAGTCCTCTCTTTAACCAAATTCTCAACCTTCAGACTTCTGTTCAACAACTGAGAGATCAGGTAGGAAAAACAGCCTCCCAGGTGCAAGAGAAATATTTCTAAGAAGGTGTGTGTGTCTGCATGCTAAATAGTGAAATCAAGTAGCCTAAATTAAAGTCTGATCCAAAGCTTCAGGGAACTGAGGGGGACATACCCATTGACTTTTCTGGGCTTTGTTGAGGCCCATAGTTTGTGTATGTGTTTTTTATGTATATGCTTGTTACTTATCATGTGCATGGTAGGGAAATGGTGATAGGGAGTGGGGAGTTAACATAAGGCTTTCTGTCTCTGTCCTTCAAAAGGAGCATGTTTTGTATGACGTCTTAGGATTTTTTTCCTAGGGGACTTTTATTGCTCTCTTGTCTCTTGCTCTCTTGTCTTACCCTGCTAAAATGAGAATATATAAGGGAAGCTGTGGAATGTTGACTTCAAAAGGACATGAAGATCTATTTTTTTTGCATAGGAATAAAAGATCAAAGAGAAGCAAGAGCTCCTACCTCCTTTTTCCTTGCTCAGGGTTTTAAGTAAAAGTGTTACTTTTCTGCATTTCTTCATTGAGGATAAGAAAAGGGGCACCAACTTGGCTATATTGACTTGGTTATTTATTACTGTAATTTAATTTCCTTGTCAGCAAAATAAGAACTTGAAGAATACAAAAAGTAGTTCAGTAGCCAAACTGGGACTAAACTGTGTATCTGGCTTTGCAAATAGTTGTTCCTGTTGAGTCCTGCAAGATGGGCAGTTCTGTGGCTGGTATGCAGAAATGCCGAAGTGGGAGGATGCAGCCCCTGCACACGGACCTTATCGTCAGCGTGGAGCTGGCTCTGGTCTCTGACTGGACTGTGGCTGGTGAGGGATCCTCACTATCTTGACACTACTTCAGCTGTGTGGCAGAAGAGCACAATCTGGCTCTTTATTATTTCTTGTTGATCATCTTGATGCTATTTTGCACAGACCAGAAATAAGTTAGAATGGCGTCTACAGTGCTATACGTGACTGTGTGTTTCAGATTTTGCATGTTTGGTATGTAGAGACTTGATGACATTGGAGTGATTTAAAAAAATTTAGGAAGAAAAAGCTGTTCTGAGGGTTTGTTTGCTCTGCTATTTGAAAAGGAGAATTTAACAGTGACATCCAGAAATTATGTGATTTATGTGGTGATGACTCTGAGAACATGTAGTGAGGAATGAAAGCATGCCTGAAGCATTAATGGGAATTTGGTGAAAAGGCAAATTAAATTCCAGGCATTAGCTGTGAAGTTAAAGGATGCTTTGCTTTTTAAATACAGTCACCTAAATTAGTAAAATGAAGCAGCTGATACTACAGATGGGTGATTTCAGATGTATATTTTTTAAAAAGCAAATAATAATTTTACCTTCTGCGCTAACCCTGCAGGTTTATCTGTGCAGTAACTTCAGTGGCCTGTGCGTGTTGCATGGCACATATCCAGTCCAGTTGACAGGGGAGCTACTTGGATGTGAATTCCCTTCTTGATATGTGCTTATATGAACACTTGCACATGCAAATGTATGTTTCTGGCCATTCTTAGATTTGGGTCAGCTCTTCAGAAAGTGTCCTGTATTTTCTCTATAGAATCATTTCTTCCCTACAATATAACATGAGATTTTCTGTCTCTGCTTTATTTAAATGTGTATATTGAAACAGAACAAAGAATAGAATCATGAAATAGGCAGTCATGTTAAAAAACCCTATATTTCTTGGCATTTTCAAAAGCTCAGTTTTGTCCAAGGACACCTTGAGTTTTCTTTTTATGGCTGGGAAGGCACTGTGCTCTTGAAATTCTTGAAGTACAGGTTGGTGAAAACTGCAAGGCATGTGAATAGTGACCAGGGTTTTTGGCCAAGCTGTGCCAGTCTGAGGAAGGAGACAAGTTGTTTCCTAAGCACTTGCAGTCAGAGCTATGTTTGAGACAGGATGACAAGTGGTGCTGAGCGGTGCAGTGGCTAGGTGTTGCAGTCTCTACCCACTCGAGACTCAGATGGCTAAATGTTTTTGATATTTCACAATGAGCTGCACTGGAAGTTGAGTGGGGGTCTGTGTCTTCTCAAGCTGAAGTGTAAGTGACAGTCTGTTAAACAGCTCCTGTGTTTTTAATTAGTTCATGAGTTTTTAAAGAGCAACAAGACTATTGCAAAATTCTCAGGAGAAGGCCATCTTTTATAGGAAAGTATAGATTGAAAGAGAGGATGGAAGCAGAGAAGCAATAATGGCAGTTTACTTTCTAAGTCAAACTGATTCCTTGCAAGCATCCCAGCAGAAGTAGGTCACTAAGTGAGACCTACTTGTGGGCCTGTAGTGGCCTCAATAAATCTGAGGGTAGGATGTATTCCTGTCGTGAGGTACTGTGTCTGGAAGGCATAGAGATGATAGTGAGAGCCCTGTCTTCTGTTTGTGCAGTGAGTGTGGAAAATGAGCTGGTAAATCTTGCAAACGTCTGTCATGTTTTCCTAGCAAAAAGTAGGATGCAAATATGCAGTTTTAACAGACAAATATTCCTTGCATTCCAGTGAGAGTTACTACCATTTTTTATGGTCTGAAATAGTAGACTTCCTTTTCTTTTTCTTCCTACAGATAAGTGTTCTTTTAAGAACCAAAAGATCTGAAAAAGTGTGTATTTCTGCATGCATGGAGGTGTTTCAGATTTGCTGTCCCATTTCCTTCAAGCTTCTGTGTGTTAATTGGAAATTGATCCCCATCATTGTTCGCGCGTGCTTAACAAGAGCCTCTTGTGTTTGCATTTGTGTACTTGCAGTGGTGCGGACTGAGTGGTATGTTGCTTCATCTGGATGTTGGTGGGGCATGATGCTAAAGTCAGCAAATCTAATGCTGTGGTGCTTATTGGTAGGTGCTTTAAAGTTGGGTTTTTTTTCCTTAAACGAGCAAGCAGGATTTTTTTGCACTGCAAGTCTGTTATCGCGAAGTTAAGAACTGGAGTGGGAAAAGTCTAGGGACAGCAAAGGGGTGGTTTTTTGAGAATTACTGTCCTGACTTCACTAGTCACTTGAGGTGAGGAGCCCTGAAGGAACCAGGTTTTTTGCTGCCTTTTTGTACCCTTATTCTTCAGTGAATGCTTGTTTTCTCGTGCCGAAGAGTGGTCTCGCTGCTTGAGGATAAGGGAATGACAGAAAAGAAAAACAGAGATTGTGATGTTTTGAACTTTTCAATTATATTTTCTTTTCTTTATAAAATATTTTAAAGAAAATACTCAGACCGTGCTGGCAGTCCTCTCCCGCTTCTCCTTTCCTTTTTGTCTCTCCCTGGTCCACCTTCTCCTCCCCTCCTCCTCCCGCCTCCACTCCACTCAGGGCTCTGCCAGAACAAAATACCCTTCACTTGGCTGGGCTGCATTCCTCAGATTTTTTTTGCTTGTGAGTTTGACCATAGTTTTTCATTCACAGTGCAGTAGTGGGGAAGAGTCCCCCTGCAGCACAGCACATACTAGTTTGCATGGGATAGGTGGGTGTCAGCGCTAGAGCAGATGTAGGGAAGAAGTGGAGAAACTGTGTCTTTTCGTATTGCCTGTGAACACTTGCTTAACCTTGTGGTTTGCACAACTAGAGGAGACCTTTAGCTCCTGTGCTGAACCCCTTTCTGCAACAGTGCTGTTTGCTCTGTGTTTTGAAATGAAATGCTTATAAGAAATGTTGATTTGGGATCTGCTTCACCCACCCCGAGGACGGAGATGTAACAGAGCAGCCAGCAGGGTGGTGCTGGAGTGGTGCCGGTGCCTGGTCCCGAGGAGCCCGGTGGCTTTCGCTGCGGCGTGGGCGTTGTGCCTGCGGGGAGTGCCGGGCAGGGCAAGGCGCCCAGCTGCGTTGTCCTGGCTGCTGCCTCCCTGCAGGCCTTGCATGGCGGCTGGCTTGCGCTTCATCCCTTCCAGCGCAGTCGCTTTGCAGCCAACCTTTTGGCTACTCAGGATGCTTGCAGTCAGCTGAGGTACTGGCTTCTTGGGGTCTCCAAGGACGGGGCTCAACGGCTGGAGTGCAGAAACACCAAGAATTTGTTCTTGTCCAAGTTGAGACCTAGCAATGCTGATTACATTGCTTTAAATGTTGATGTGCTGCAGACATGGCTTGGGTAGCTCCTTTTTTGTTAAAAAATATCTTGAGCAACTGCCTGTAAGCACTATTTGATTGCATTTAACGTCTATCTCTGTGACTGTAATGTAAATTTTATCATACACGGTGGTATTTGTGCATTTTTCTTTTTGTCTTATGCCAAATTATGTCCACATTGCAGATGTTACATACAGTAAGGAGAAAGCCAATCAAGTAAAATTAGCATAAGCCAAATTATGAAACAAAGCAATATTCTTTCATATGGTACTTATACATTCACAGTGCTATAAAGCTACTTCTTGATGGAATTACAGTGATTTTATTACTGCAAAGTAGTGGAATTTGTATGTTATGAAAAATATTTCATGCAACCACAAGAGCATCATCTTTCTAAGATTTCCACTTGTGGTTTATTGCTCCCCATGGAATGACCTATACTTCTGTGGTTAGCAAGAATACACACCAGTTCTTCTCAACTTTTATATGCTATAAGCCTGTATTTTGGGAGGGATGGGGAAGAGAGTGGTCATCATGTTTCTGCTTGTAATTTGTCTGGGGGTTCTGAACTTCTACCTTTAGGATCATTATAAATGTCATTATACAACAGAAATGTTTTTCAAGTGTGTCTGTGTGTTTCGGGAGAGGAGACATTCTGAAATCTAAGTCTTTTGCACACACAAAACTTTATTCTGTTAACAGTTTGACATTTTTTTCTTAGAGTTTTGTTTTTTTCTTGGAGTTTCACAAGTCAGAAGCCACTTTAGGTGAGGTAGGCTTCCTGTGTTAGGCACATCCTCCATGGAACATGTAGCTGTGTTTGTTTAAAACAGGTGTGCTGAAAATGAGGTGTTGCTATCAATTGCTATTGAAGAGGTGGTGTTTGATACTGCATTGTAGCTGTGCTGTAATCACAGTTATACTGAAGATTTGAGGTGAAGCTTTTTAAAGTTCTAGTTAAACTGGTGTGGATGGGAGGGTTATTTTTGCCTTCTCCTGCTACATATAGAAAGCAGCACTTCTTTTCAGTGGTGTTTCCAGCCATCATGCAAATAAAAAACATCCAGTGCCTTCCGAATAATGGAGTTAATAATTAGTTGTGGAAAATGTCTTAGAAAAACATGCACAACTTCGATCTTCTGGTTTGGAAGGAAGAAGGAATGGGAGAGGTCAGTCAATTTCCATATGTTTGCAGTGATGTCCCAGCTCATCACAAGTATACAGAAGGGACGAAATGTCAGACTGAGAAGGTGGACACTATATTGCTAGTTTGAACAGGATTTGGTGTATGAAAAGATACCATTTAGAACTAAAATACGAATCGGCCTGGTGCTACTTCTATTTTATAATGGGGATATGTGAGTTTTCTACCAGAGAGAAAAACATAAATCCCTAAGGAGACTGTCATATCTTAATTGAAGAACTCCTTCAAACTTACCAGGAGAAGAAAATGGTTATACTGGGCACGTGTTCAGGTGGAAGTTAATGTGCCTGTTATGCCTAGCCTGCCATTTGAACATTACAAACAGTGAAATGAGTGAAAAGCAATCCTCTGTTAAGCAGTACTAGCAGAACATATGTAGAACATAGTACAGGATGGGCACAGAGCTCTTCTGCATACTGAAGATTGTTCTGTATGGGATATTGAGCGGTACAAGAAGTATTTTAGATTCAGAGAAGGCACATAATACAATTCATCGTAAGGGCAATGTGCCATACTCAATAACCTTTTATTTTTGATATGTAGCTCCATGTTTTTTCTTTGCTATTTGTGCATACAGGAAAGTGTTTTATTGTATATTAGAGAAAAACAATATCATGATGTAAACACAATTTGTATCACTCATGCTATACCAAAATTGCCATATTTTAGGATTACTGTGGCTTGCTTGATCTACTTTTTGTGTATTACATGATTTTTCCAGTGTTGCAACTTCTTCCCTGCACATTTCTGTGTATAGGAGTGCTGTAGATACAGGAAAGACATTGACTTTTTATCCAGAGAGAGGTTTCATAGACTGGGGTTGTCTCTATGTTAGCAGTCTGCACACCATGTGATAACATGGCAAAAGCTTAAAGTGAAATTCATGAAGGAAGATGGAAGGGAAGTAGACAGTGGAGGGGGGGCACAGCAGCGGTTCCTAAGCTACAGTCAGTTTCTGTGCCTTAAAGTTCTGTTTCTGTCCTTTTTTGCCTGCATGGCTCTTTCTTTGTAAAGCAGAAGGGGTTCTAGCTTTCTGTATATAGTCTCAAATTTTGCTTTTAACATTATTTTAGGATTTTCCTTCTTTTCCCTTTTTTGTCTTAGAAGATCATTGCATACTCCATTCAGAGCAGGAAATTCACGCACAGTTGGGTTTTGTAGGACTATCAGTAATACCGGTGACCCTTCCACTTCTGCCATCCTGAAGGATGAAACCTCAGGAAGCTCCTGCCACATTAAAAGGGTCCGAAGACAGAGTAATGCTGTGTTTAGAACAGTGCTAAATGAAATTGAAGGCACTTCATGTATTTTTCTATAGGTTTAATCATATTGACTGGGGTCATTACCATTCTCAGCTGCTGAGCCTTGCCTATTTAGTTTGAGGTTACCACTCCAAAGGCTGCACCGAAGAGGTTATGTGCGCTCTCACTAATCTAAATTGGGCAAAATCAGTAGGTTTTGCTTGTGCTATGCTGTTGCTTGTTTAGGCTAACCTTGCTGGCTTTGCCTGAGCAGGTGATGAGTTCTCTAGTGACTCCTTTCACCAAGCAAGCTCTGAGGATGGTAACCTGCAGCAGGAAGGGCAGTTCAGTGCTATTTTCTACAGTGAGCACTGCAATTTAGAAAATGAACGTATATCCGTGACTTAACTAACATTTGTAATATCAGACCCATATACTATGGCCTTTGAGTGCACATGAGGAGGAACTTGGGTTTGTATCTTGTATACTCTTAAGCTGCTTTATCTTGCTGTTGAAATGTAAAAATGTTTTTAAATAGAAGCAGTGCAAGACTGGCTAATTATAGTGGTGTTAGATACTCTTACAAGTAATAATTTGACCCATGACAATTTTTTTGTGGGAAGGAACATGACAGTGGGATGTATAAGAAGATTTGAAGGTGGAGGAGGACAAGAAATGAAGCACATTAATTGACCAAGTTCAGTGATATACTTTTATACCTTGAAATGGATGACATTGGGAAGGTGGAAGTGAATTAACCTATTATATGGACTCATGCAGATAAGAAACATGGTATGGCATAGACTTCATTAGTTTCAAATCCATGCATATAATGTAAGGGGAAATCTTGCGTTCACAGAAGGGCAGAATTTGATTATGTCTCTGGGTGTTGTTACATGTAATGAACTGTGAAACAAGGCTTATCTACCTGTGCCTCACAGGCTTGCTGAAATGACTGTATGTGATTAAAGAAAGTGTATGTGTACACATTTTAGGCATTATGATTTGTTTGAAAAACAACCCAAGTGATTCCTCACTAATATGGACAACAGAACGTAATCACTGTGATGAAAATCACTGAGTTTCAAACATCCTGGTTTTCCTCTTTCCAGTTTTTTATGGCAGAGTGGGCTAAGTGCTGTTGAGGACCTTTCTTTCCAGTGCTGTCTTGTGGTATTTTTTCTGTAACTTGAGGGTCTTCCCAGGTACATAAAATGTTTAACAAATGACATTTGTTCTATTGTATTTTCCTAAAGCACCCAGATGAGAAGGAATTGTGTGATGGAGAACAATACTGACCTTTTAATGACCAGACTCTTGGAAGAATGATATGATAAACCTAATGGAAGTAGCATGCTTAAACAGTTGAGACTGGTGCAGTAGACATTTTAGAATACATTTACAGTTTTGAAAATTTTTGTTGATACTTGAAGTTTAAAAATAAGGCTTCAAGGAAGGAGAATCCCAGGCTTTTGTATTGTGCAGAATGCTTGAAAATTTGCACTGTAAAACTATGAAAAGTATTTGAGGCTGCAATATTGTGGTCCTAAATTGTGGTTAGTGTGCCAGGCAAGTATGAAACAGATTGATGTGGAGTAAAACAGTGCCTGTTGACAGTCAACAGGCAAGTGGGACAACAGCCAAATGAGGGCTCCTGCTTCACCTGAGCTTTATACCACCACCAGCCATTCATTAGGTTGGCTGGCAGAGATCTGCTTGAAAATAGGTAATTTACTATGGCTGGGCAACGTGGAGAATTTTTGTACTTTCTTTTCTGCTTTAAGTGTATTGTCAAGGCTGTCTGTGTAAAGGTACGACTTTTGGTGATTTTAAAGGTACGACTGGTGATTTTAGACTTGTTCAGTAATTTTGTATTTAATTCTAGCTCATGTAGAGAGTCACATTGGCAGCCATAGTGCGTAGTGATGCAGAAACCCTGACCAGTGAAATTTGTTCCCTATGTAGCTGGTGGGGTTTCTTTCTTTCTTCATTAAAATACACATACTTTTTTTTTTCTTGTAAAATAATTGATAAATTTGTTTTTAAAAATACTGGTACTGTAGAAAAAGCTTGTTAATACTTGTTTACCTCTACCATTGTGTTGGAGTACTTCAAGCTTCTATGCTGATATGAACAAATGAATTTTAGGCAAAGTATGGAAAATAACTTCAGATTATTTTCATCAATTTGTTTCATGTTTTATGCTGATAATTCACAACTTTATATCAATTATAAATATTAAAGATATTTTTTCTTTTTAAAATGTCTTTTTGAAATTACAAATTGGAAGTTCAGATATTTTTAGCAAGCAATTGTCCTATCATGATACTCTTGGATAAGGAGGAGGTTTCTGCTGTGCCTATAAATCTGTATTGCCATCAATCTTTTACAGGTAAATATTACACCTTCTATACATTCCACTGGTGAATTTGCCCAGCTTCATGGTGTGAATGTGGGGTCCTTGCCACATAATGAGTCATATTTATTGGCTCAGCAGAATGGCAGCCCAGCTAATGTGCTAGAAGCATCCATGAGATCCATTACTCCTCAGATTAATGGGAAGTCCTCTAGTGATGACTTTGAGCAGCTGATCAGAAATATGTCCCAGGTAAGCATGTAATCTGGTAACCACGAAATGTGGATCACTGATTATCTGGAAGATTAAAATACATGTATGTTTATTTAAAAGCCGTTGAGTTATTAAGCAAACCAGAGCTCACTTGCTATATAAAACAAAAATAACCTTTTAATTTGAGGAACAAATGGTAAATGAGAAAACAGTTGGAAAAGTAGCCTTGACATTGTCATTGCTGAGTTATTGTCCTTAGCTGGGCACTGTGCCTCTCACAGATCAGCATGCCATTATCTTTCCATGCTCATTGTAGGACTGCCGCCCTGTGCATGAGGGAGATGCTTTGTCAGAGCGTGCTCTTGTGTGCATAAATAGCAAAAGCTAGTTCTGTGACTTGCTTGGAAATAAGATGGAAAATTCCTTTTTGGCCTTGCTACGCATTGTTCTGTAATCTTACTGCTTGTCTGTGGTAGGCAGAAATGGTGTACGAGTCCCTTCAGTGGCTGGAGCTGAGAATGGCCAGGCATATGTTCTATAATTTTTCTAACTAACCTGTAATAGAGCCAGATAGGGAAAGTGTTCTCCTGTTCTCCTGGAGAGCCTTTTGCACCGTCCTACTTTTTCCCTCTTTCTGAAATTCATCGTCTTTTTGTAGTTCTGCCTGAGAGTTGGCTTGTACCCTCTAAAATTTTGTAGACACATATATCCTAGTTTAGTCACCTCTAAGCCTAAACTCTGTATATTTAGCTGCTGTTTCCTGATTTCCTCTTCTGGGCTGTAATAATCTTTATTTCTCAAATCTTTCATAATTGTCACTTTGATAGCGAGAAATCGGAAGCAAACAACTGTGTTTCAGTTATTAGCTAGTGTAGCCTTGTCCTGCTGTAGTTTTCAAATTAGAAACTCACTTCCAAGTTGTTTACCACATTCATTAATGCTGCTTTTCAACATTTTTAACATTTTTACCCTTTTTTTTTCTTCTGTGGAACAGGGTCGTCTTGTTGAGACCATTGAGCTCATTAAACCTTTAAGTGGTGGTTTGGGCTTCAGTGTTGTGGGACTCAAGAGTGAAAACAGGGGTGAACTAGGAATATTTGTGCAAGAAATCCAGGAGGGAAGTGTGGCACATAGGTAAGATTACTACTGGAATATTTTACTGTACCAAGTGTTAACATGACACTGCAATTTATTGTGTTATTGCTGTTGTTTTTGTGGTACAAGGGCACACTTCTCTCGTATTCTAAGCCATACATCATAGCAGATTTAAAATTACTTATCACTACAATTTATGTAATGTTGGAACAAGGCAGTGTATGATCTGTTCTGAATTGTTGGAAACTACAGATGGAGTTTCTCTGTGGTTTGTTTATAATACCTCCTTTCCAACAGGGAAAATGGGGAGGGTTCTGTTCTGTGTCATGGCTTTTAAAGCTAAAATACAGATTTTGCTGTCTTTGAATGCACTGAAAAACAATTTGGTGCAAAAAAATTGTTTGTAACTATCAGGGTTGCTTGTTAGGTAGGGTCCCACTGAGCAGGTGTGAAACCCAGCTTTTAAGTCAAGCAAGGCTTGACCTAACATTCTTGGACTCTTAAGAAGAGATATTCAGCTGATGTTACCAGAAATTCAGCAATAATAATAGCTTGCTGAAAGTATGCTTTAGACTTTAATCCTGATTCCACAAGTAGTGTTGAGAGAAGTAGATTTCTGCTGTAAGAACAGCCCGAGGGAGCAAACAAACTTAGTGGTGAATGGCAGCAGCACTGGTTCACTGCAGACTGGTGGGGTGTATCACTGTGTGTGGATTTGCTGATCAGGATCCTGGCCAGAGCTGCTTTGTGCTCTGGATGTTGTGTGGGGCGGCTGAGTCATCTCAGTGCTGTTTCTCACCGCGCTGTAGGGAGAAATTTTCTGATCATCTGTGGTCTGAACACTCTGCTTTTAACAGACGGCAGAGCGTGGCCTATAGAGTTAATTCAGTGGCATGCTCTATGTCATTACAATATTTTTTAATCTGCCTAAATTCCACTTTCTTTTTAAATTTTTTTTTCTTCCCGATCAAGAGGTCTTTGCTTTTACTTCTTTTACTCCGTGGAGTTAAGACCTATCTTTACTGAATCAGGCCCTGCCCAATTCACTAGCAAGAAGAGAAACATTCAACAACTATTTCAGAGCTCATAAATCAGAAAGGCCCTGGCAGTAATAAGTCTTCTAGAGCACTCTGAAATACAGTTCAAATCCACGAGTGAAATGTTATGGGTTGAAGCTAAATGGTGTTTTTCCTGAATGCTGTTGAGTACCTTGGCTTCTACACTGTAGGTCCTCACAAAAGCTGGTGTAATAGGGATCCTTGTTTTCATTGCTGCCCTTTGTTTTCAAAGTATTGCCACTTTGGGATGTGTAAGACAAGGCTGCAGAGTTTTTGCTGGTTTATTGGAGAAGCAATAGAAGTGGTGGAGGAGGCAGAGGGTAACTCATCTGTGTAGGCTTCATATACTTCCTTTGAAGTAGGTCAGGGGAAGGGCTCAGTATGTAATCTTACAGTAGTGCTTCTTTTGTCCAAAGGAGTTATTTTTTAATTTGTTCAGGGCTTTTTCCCCCCTTGTTTAAAAAGGATCTGTTTTATTATTTTCTTTCTGTTTCTCTCTCTGCCTCCCCTTCTTTTTTTCTTTTCCCCCCCCCCCCCCTTGGTTTTGTGCAAAACAAAATTTGTTTCTGTAACATCTTGATGAAAGTGTGTTCCACTCCACGGTTTGATGAATATTCAGAATGGGCGCACTGAACAAAGTAGAGCACTTGGTCTGTTAAGCAAGAGGCTCAAAGTCAAGAATAAACATAAGTTCCCAGGCTATGGTTGGGAGCGACCGAGATCTAATATGCTTAGTCTCGCATGGGGGTACAGGGAGAAGAAAGCTAGCTAGGGGGTAGTAGCCAGGGGAGAGTGGCAATGGGATTAGCTTCAAAGGAAGCGATCACCAGGGTGCCGCATCAGGTCCTTTCAGCAAAACCGCAGGCAGAGATTAAAAAGTGGGGGGAATAGAGAACAGGTTATTAAAAATACTGGAAAATTGTCAAAATATTGTAATTTCTGTGGCAACACTTCTTTGGTTTTTCTTGTTTGTTTATTTTGTCATCCCCCTTCCTTGTTTACACATACATGACAGAGATGGAAAGCTGAAGGAAGCAGATCAAATCCTTGCTATTAACGGACAAGCCCTTGATCAGACAATTACACATCAACAGGCTATCAGCATCCTACAGAAAGCAAAAGATAATGTCCAGCTAGTTGTGGCCAGGGGCACTTTCCCTCAGCTCATCAGTCCTGTAGTTTCCCGGTCTCCATCTGCTGCTAGCACAGTTTCAGCCCATTCCAACCCGGTGAGTATACCCCAAATGTCTGTGTATTCAGTTCTGGGCATGTGTGCGCTTGACTGCATCTAGTATTTTGAGACTTTTTTTTGTAACTTGTATGTACATTTCCTTCACAGTTCTTGAGGTTTTTCTTCTATCTGTCTTTGTTGTACCTTCTCCCATGCAAAGAGTAGAAAATATTCAGGCTTGCTGGGGGGGGATCTTGATCTTGGATGTATTCCTTCTTCCCATCTGCCAAATTCTCTGTGTTCACCAATGCAAATACAACATGTTTACGTTACTTTATGAAGCGTTATTTTGAGGTAGTGGTAAACAGGATCTTTTTTTCTCTCTGCCTTCTGCTTGGGCAAACAGAAATTTTTGAGGCAGTGCAATCTGATCTGCACCACCAGCTGGATGGGTGCTTCTCCGTTTGTTTCTCTGTTGTCTGTTAGCGGTGGGGCTCAAGTAAAGCAACGAGAGAGAGCCATCAAAATGGCATGTGTAGGGACACACTTTAGGAACCCCAGAAAACAGCTCTGCTACATTTCCTTTCTTTTGAAAGCTTTTGTACATATAGGTGTAGAGAACATAGCTCATAAACATGGTGATACTAACTGCACTTTCTCTTCCTGGTGTCTTACTCATGTAATGGCTTGTCCTGGGATGAAATGGCCTATCTTTGGTTTCTGTAGGTTTTGCTGTTCAGTCATCTGTGGCCCTTCTTTAAGGGAGTTGATAATCAGAAGTATATGGAGCTGTCAGTCTGGAAAAAGCAGCTATTTTAGTGTTTATTTTAATCATTAGCATAACACCTTTAGTGAAGAAATTTCAGAATTGTTCTTTTCTTCTGTGTGCAGGAATAAAGCTGATTGGCCTAACTTTTCCTGTCAGCACATAGGAGAGGCCTGCGCTCTTCCAGTATTGCTGTGACACTCTTCTTTCACTATGTGATTGCCTCCATATGCTCTGAACAACTTCCCTTGCTTGAAAAAATATTCCTTTCAAACCTGCCACAGCTCCTTCTGTTTTTTGATGCATGCCTTTCCCAGTCCTTGTGTTCCCTTCGCTTAACTTGGAATTTGCAGTACCTTGATTATTCCAAAATAATTGCTTATTTTCGAGATCCTACCTGCTGGAGCATCAGCTGCGGTTTTAAATTTCAGATGAGTTTATGGTGTGGTTTGTTCTTCAAGAGAAACAATACCAGGAGCTTCCAGTCGTCCCTTCAGTACCTTGACACACAAGCGAGATGGCGTTTGTCTGTCTTTCAGAGCAGTTTTGCTCCCGCCAGAACATGAAGGCTGCCATCAGAGCTACTTCATTCCAGTGCTGTTGACATCAGACAACCCAGAAATCTTTGTTCATTACACAGGGGGCAATTCTGCTAATGCCTGCCTTGCAGTACCTGGTGCTGCTTTCAGCCTTAACCTCTGAACTGGGTTTATGCTTTCTCTTGTGCTTTGTTATAATGGCCTATGTGAACATGCACTTATCTGAAGGTTTTAATTTCAGTCCTGTGAGATTTCCTAGCAGCAGTATTTTTCTCACTTGCAAGCTTATATTTATTCCTTGTAGGTTCACTGGCAGCATGTGGAGACCATTGAGTTGGTGAACGATGGCTCAGGTCTGGGATTTGGGATAGTGGGAGGAAAGTCAACCGGAGTGATTGTTAAAACCATCCTCCCAGGAGGGGTGGCTGATCAGGTAAATTCAACCTACCCTTCTGCTTACTGTTCAGGAAGGTGTGAAGTTACTCGTTACTTTTATAATCAAGCTAAGTAGCTGTAGCTTTTTTCCTCATAAGTGTAAAAAAGAGAGAGCAAGTGATGAAATTTATCCTCAGTAAAGGTGTGTTTAGTACAGGGGATCAGTGCATTTGAATGTAAAAGCTGGATTAGGCTCTAAATCACATTTTCAAACCGCTTACATTATACATGTTTGTTGCAGATGCATTTAGACTCCTAATTCTTTCATGAATATACTGGTTGCAATCTGGAGGGGGACACACGCACCAAACGCTTACTTGCTCTGCCCAAACAGCTAAGGGCATCTGCTTCTCTCTGCTGGGCTCACTGAAGCTTGGAGCAGCATGTGGCTTCTTGCGTCTGCTTCAGGACACGGGCTCTGCTCCTGCCTGAAGGGCTCATGAGAATTGAATTTGGTGATCACAGCCCATTTCAAGCTTGTCTGTTGGACAAGTGTCTAGGGCTGCATTAATGATGGTCAAGGACTGAATAGGCACAGAGACTGGTCAGTCTTCCAACCACAGAACTGGTGGCCTGATAACAGGGCCTGGAGATGCATGGACAGGATTTACTGCCACACTCTTCCCTTGAGCAGGTAGATGGGTTCCTTTTACAGACCCGTCTCTTTAATACTTTTCATATGGGCTAAATTCATGTGAAGCTTTTTTATTGGTTAACGGTAAATCATTAGGAGAGTAAACCAGTGTAAAGCAATATAAATAACTGGATCGAAGTAAGGGAGAAATGTATTTTATTTTGAAGTTACAGTTACTCCTGAGGACCAGTTTTTAAATAGAAGTGTAAAGCTGAATATATGTTTGTATGCTGTCTTTTGGAAGTGTGTTTGGAAACGAAACCTGAAGTTCTCTAATCTACATGCAGTTGTTAAATGCCAGTAGGTAGTAACCATAACTATATGCATTTTTTTCTGTGCTTGCTGCTTGAAAAAGGATGTCCTGGATATTTCTGGGGAAATTTCTAGTAAAATTAGTGTGCCATTAGGCAACATACTTTTCTTCTCCCTGTTATCAGGGTATTGACTTGTCACCCAAAAGAAGTCACCTGGTTCATGTGTCTTAAAAGTGACTAAAGCTATGTGGTCTTTTTCTAATTGTATGGTACATGGGAGAAATGGCAGGATGTTAATAGATTTTTTTCATCATTATTCTTCCTCGAGCATGGGAGATTGTGTAGTGGAGACCACATCCTGAAAATTGGTGATACAGACCTGGCTGGAATGAGCAGTGAGCAGGTGGCACAAGTTCTGAGGCAGTGTGGAAATCGAGTGAAACTGGTAATTGCAAGAGGTCCTGTTGAGGAGCCACCTCCACCGGCAGTCCCTCCAGGTACACCAGTAACCATCTCCACACCAGAGAAACAAGTAAGCAACAGTGAATATACTTAACTCATGGCAAACTTTTACTTCCAACTTCCATTTCTGTTAACTGCTATTTGAGTGTCTTTCACGCTTATGTTTTCAAAAGCCAGGATTTTCTTTCCCAGTGGCAGTGTTCTCAACTGACAGTCTGGGAGAATTTAAATGTCATGAGTCCACAATGCAAGGAACTGTATGCTTGAAGCCTTTTGGGATCAAGGCTTAGGACTTCCATAAGTATGATCTGAATAACTTCTGGTTCTGAGATGCTTGTGATTGTGCAGTAATACGTTGGGAGCAACTGAAGCCATGCAGTCTTTTCTTCAGACAGAGCAAGCTGGCTCTGCAGCATTTCTCTGTCCACCTGTCCTTTTCCTCTCCCGGAGCATTTCTTATTTCCATATCATTGAAGCCATCCATCAGACAGTTCCTCCCTGTACCAACCAGCACGCAGATGCTGCTCCTTTCCTACATCACCTGGCATTGCTTATTTGCTAGACATCTTCCAAAAAAGTCAGCCAGCTGCTACCCTTATTCCCCTGCTGATGACTGTACTCTCTGTGCTGTTACTCCTCTGCAACCATCAGCCACTTAAAAAATGCTGTAAATATTATCATGTCCTGTCAGCTCAAAACCTCTACAAGGTAGGTCATTTGCATGTTTGCAGCAAAGCCTGGTTTCAGGGGAGCCACAAACAGTAGTGTTTTGTATCATGTAATTATGACCAGATACATTTAATTGTGAATACGTGGAGTAAGTGAATGAGAGAATAAAAAGGTGGTTGTTTTTGAGTCTACAACTAGATAGAATTTATGCCTTACAAAGAATTTTTTGTTTTAACTTTTTCCTATTATTTTTCGAGACATTTTCTTCCCAGTTACAAATTACATTTCAGATAGGTTACTTTGGAAGAAAAAAAGCCTTAAAAATTTTTGCATGGTTACCATTATTTTGCCTCTGTCCGTTGTAGTGGTGTCTGTGGAAAACACTGTGGCTGTATGGCAAAGAAAGTTAATCTTAACATAGAGTCTTCTGAACATCTAAGAGGAGAGACAGACTGGTACTTTTGTGTTTCTACAGCACTCAGAGGCAGGAAAACCTGGCTATTAGGTAAAGGGATCAATATTTAGCCCGAATATTATTTATCTGAAAGGCAGCAGTCTCAACAGAGAAGCTGACTTTGATGATTTCATCTGTGTATATTTCTTCAGTATTTGCCTTTCTGAGGTTATATGATGCAATGTTGAAGGCCATATCTGCAGCTGCAGGATGTGTTGGATTTCTAGTACCGAGGAAATAGCTCAAAGCCACCAAGTGGCAAAATTTGACATTTTTGCCACCTTCCTCTCCATTTCCATCCTTTTCAATACTTTGTTCTTGGAACATCTCTCCTGGCAGGAGGCAAGCTATTTTTAAACTGCTTCTGCCTGTACAAAGTCTTGTTCTTGGAGGGAGCACCCAGTTAATGGTGCTGCAAGCCTCATTAATTTGGGTCTGGAGTGAAGATGATGATGGAAACAGCTTGGTTTGTCTGTTTCTTCCTGGCAAATACAGGGTGGGTGAAGACTTCAGAATGCTCTTAAAGCTGTTAGTGAGAGCAGAATGGCTTTCCAAAATGGGCACTTCTCATCATATCCCCTGTAGATGTCTATCCTGTAAAAGTTCATGAGGTTATGGAAATTGGAGCAGTTTTTTAGTGGCATTACCTGTGGTGAAAATAATCCTCTATTATCAAGCAGAGAGGCAGTGAAAGCAGTAGAAATTTATTTTTCTTGTGTGTGTTTGTGGTTTTGGGTGGAGTTGTTCAGGTAAAGAACTGAAGTCAGATTCTCTTTTGGCAAGTAGCATCATAGCTCTCCTGAAGTCGTCTTTTTTTTGGCACATGCATACTCATCTAGTCAAACTTGGTTTAGTTAGTATCTGCCTGGTTGCTGTATTGGTACTTCAAAAAATATTAGCTGCTATTTGTCATGCAGAAGAGACAGAATAAAATAAGGGTATAGCAGGATCTTGATAGATTTGTACTATATTTATGAATTCCCATTTTAAATATGTGCATAGATTTTGATGTCCATGTAAATACAATGAAATTGAAGCCTTGTATATGTAATCGTATACTGATATATATCGGCTATGGAAGTGGCTAGTAAGTGTCTGTTTCAGATGAAAAATGAAAAATTTTTAAAAACACTTTTTTAAAATTTCAAATGAAGTTTTATAAGTTGATTTTTTTCTTTAAATACGAAAGCAATGTTGTTGAAATGGGATTTTAGTATGTATTGTGCTTACATTAACAATAAATAAATGAATTCATTACTCCAAAAATTCTTTGTTATTGAAATTCAGAGGGCTGTAGTAGGTGTTAGCAGAGATTGTAATTATTTAACTAGCTGGAAGTATAATTGCTACTTTCTAAAACAGAATTTTTAAGTCTTTCAAAAGCAAGAAACATAATTGCCTCAGTAGAAATAGCTTTTATTATGTTTTAAACTTGGCATGCATAGGAAAAAAATAGCTATAGTTATTGAACAGGAATTTAAACAAATAGAATACAAAATACAATTTTGATCTTTTTTGTTCTTTTAAATAACACAGCAGTCTAAAGCTGGTTCTGAGAAGGTCCCAGAAGGGCAGCAAGCTACATATTCTAACATTTAAGCATGGTTTGTGTAACTTACTGTACAAGAGGTTCATTGTTCAATTTGTACAAATTTCACCAGTCATTTTAGTAATCAAATAATGATTTTCTGGGTTAGAGGGTAATATCCCAGGGGCAGTGGGGTGGGGAGGCTGTGACCTGCATTGCTTTACAGTGAGGAATATTACCTACGTCTAGTTTCTCTGCTGAATATCAAATAAGAGCAGAAACAAAGTTGGTACTTTCTTTTTTACATTTGTGTCTAATTTTACATGTTAATGACATCAAAGAATGTGGTGGATCTTTAAAGAAAAAAGCTTCCTTTCTAATCATGTTTTTCTTATTAGGCAGATACTTCTGTTGATAGCTGTGAAGATGGGGAGAAATTTAATGTCGAACTCACTAAAAACAACCAGGGATTAGGAATAACTATTGCTGGTTACATTGGAGACAAAACGTCAGGTAATGATTCCTGGAGTTTACTATACAATCTGTTGTGTACTGTGGTGTATGTGTGTCAAAGACTTAATTTTAGTTTTGGTATAGCATGTCTAAGAAAAACCTTCACCATCTAAAATCTTTTTAAAGTTTGTAAAGAAAAAGGAATTGTTTTCCTTTTGTGAGAAGGACATTCAGATTAGAAGCAATCAGTTTTATTATAAAATCCCACCTCAGCATTTTTTAATCAATCTTTATATTCACTCTTGGCTAAAGCTTGTGCTTACATGTTTTTGCAAAACAATTCTAAAATAGATTGAGCCATTTTTGTTAGAACTGGCTGGGCTTTTTAAATTACATTTTCATTTTTAAACGGGTCTTACAAGATAACACATTAGTATTCTGAGTAGTTTTAGAAGGTACTATTTTTTAAACAGTATGTATAGTACTGCTGGCAGATAAAGAATTCCTTAGTGACTTCTGGATATAAAAAGTGTTTGTTGACCTCTGGGCTGTTGCAGCCAACAAATAAGTTAATTTAAATAAATAAATGCAACAGTGTTCGTGTACAGTTGTGTATTTTTACTTTGTAATTTCCACTGCATTTTTCAGGAAAATGATCCAGAACTCTGTTAGGCCTCCCTAGCGGGGATTTGGCAAATGCAATACTGCTAGGAAGGGACAGTTGTTGAATGTGTTGTAAAACTTCTCCAAGAGCTGTTGGCTTGACTTCTACCCATGTATATATTGTTAGAAAAATGTATGGATAGATATATCCCACGTTATTGGCACTTTATAGGCATAATTTGTTGGCTTTGAGAAGCTGGACTAAATTTTAACAGTCTGTTCCATAGGACAGGATGGTCACAGTTTGTGTAGGTCCGAACTTCAGCAGCTTCCAGTTGAATCTTTAAAAGGCAAATTAAATTGTAGAACATGTGATAGATCTGACAGCATGTTTTAACTGATTTAGTGTTGGAGTATTACCATCTTTGATTTTAAATTATTGTGCTGCATATAACTGCATTAGAAAATATTCTTGCCTTAGGAACTAATTGGGCATCTCACTTCATTTTGTGACATAACACTGAGTTAAAGAACAACTTTGCTGTCAGTGAGGCAGCAAAAAACCTATTGGACAGCAAGATCTGCAGCTGAATCTTTCATGAATGACAAATAGCAACTTGTCATGTTACCATACAGCTGTATGATATAAAAACGCTTGGAAGTTAGTAAGACTAGCCATTTAATTATTTGCAAAACCTGGTGTGCTGATCTTGGCTGTGGTAGAGTTCATTTTCTTCATAGTAGCTAGTATGGGGCTATGTTTTGGATTTGTGATGAAAACCGTTGATAATCCAGGGATGTTGTAGTTATTGCTGAGCAGTGCTGACACAGAGTCAAGGCCTTTTCTGCTTCTCACCCCACCCCACCAGCGAGGAGGCTGGGGGTGCACAAGAAGTTGGGAGGGGACACAGCTGGGACAGCTGACCGCAGCTGACCAAAAGGATATTCCATACCATATGATGTTGTGCTCAGCAATAAAGCTGGGGGGAAGGTTGGTGGAGGGGTTTGCTGTTCAGGGACTGGCTGGGTATCGGTCGGTTGCTGGTGAGCAATTGTTTTCATTTACATCGCTTGTCTTCTTGGGTTTTATTTCTCTCTCTTTGTTATTTTCCTTTTCATTACAATTTTTATTATTATTATTATTATTATTATTATTATTATTTATTTATTTAATTAATTAATTAATTTCAATTATTAAACTGTTCTTATTGCAGCCCATGAGTTTTCTCACTTTTGCCTTTCCAGTTCTCTTCCCCCATCCTGCTGGTGGGGCGGGGAGTGAGCAAGCAGCTGTGTAGTGCTTAGTTGCTGGCTGGGGTTAAACCACGACATCTGGGAAAACATCAAATTAAGAAAAAACAGAAAAGAATTGTCAGTGTTGTGACTTAAATATATTTGTAGTCTTATTTGTCCTAAGCTGAATGTAGTCATTAGAGCAAAACATAGATTTAGCCCTCCTTCCTGCGAACTTTTGTCATATTGAGGCCCAGTAAAAGATGGATTTCAGGTCTGCAAAGGCACTAGGGTGTCTTGACAGCCATTAAAACCCATTTGTTGTGGATTACCTTCCCATCAAACGTATTCATTTAACAGAGTTGGAACATTTGTTGAGGGAAAGTAGATTCTGTTAAGATTTCTGATACCAATGTTACAGGCCTCTGACTCTGAGACGTGATTTCATGCCAGTTCATGCTAGTATTTTTTCTCTATTTCATGTATACTGTGCAACATGTTCATGTAGGAACTCCATAGATTTTCACTTTACTGAGCTGCTGAAGTTGTTACAAATTCCAGTCTGTTTTTCCTGAAATGGATTTCTTTTTGTAAAATGTCCCTTCTTTAGTTGTTTTATATATATGACTTTTCCTTCTGATTCAAAATCAGTAACTGTCTAAAATGGTTCTGTTTTGGGGTTTGGATTTTTTTTTTTGTTTGTGTCTTTTTTTTTTTCTTTTGTGTCTTTTTTTTTCAATTGGATCAAATACTGACTTACAGCTGTAGTTAAAAGCTGGTTCAAATGTAAGTAGTAGTCCTGCGTGCTTATAATTTTCTGCATTTGGTTATCCAAGCATGCATTTTCTTAAGCAGTTATTAAGTACAGAGAAAATACAGAATTTACCAGGTTAGTGTACTTAAACTGAATTTTCTGCCCTGCAGTTTTAAATCTGACCAAGAGTTAGGGGTAGGTTTTTTGTCGATGTTGGTTTCAACATTTAGATTAAGGTAAGTTAGAATATTTCTTCTTTTGCAGCAAGAATTGGGAATTTGGTGTTGTAAGATTTTGAATGAAATCTAGTCCAGTGCAAGCTGACATTAATCAGGCTCATCCTTTAGGAAGATAATGATATATGTGTTTTACTTAAAGCATATACTTTCTTGAGGATTCTTTCCTTATCTTACCTGGAGATTGTGTTTTCTTTCTTTTTCTCCCTTTGGCTGGTGGCATTAGTTGGAGATTGTTGCATTATTTAAACTGTTTCTTAATAAGTTAGTTAATATAATTTTCTCTGTTTCTTCATCCCAGAACCTTCTGGTATCTTTGTGAAAAGCATTACAAAAGGCAGTGCTGTTGAACATGATGGCAGAATCCATGTGGGAGATCAAATTATAGTTGTAAGTAAACACAGAAAGAAATGAGATCGTTTGTCTGCAAAACTCTACTTCTTTAAGTTGTAACGAAATACTCATATAGTACGTGTTTAAAACATTTAGGATTGGTGTTGAAATGGTAAGTCCTTTTTTTGACTGAGTATTCGATCACATTATCTTTCTGATTATGCTACTTGTGTGTAACTTGTGTTTCTTAATAAAATCTGTGTTGTATGTGTGTGTCTTACCAGTAGGAGCTTTGAAACTGTTTAGTAAAGGCAAAGTTTCAAAGTTTGATTCAAATTAAGCAACTGTTTTCAAAATGGTTTTTAAAAATATGTCATTAAAGTTTTAGATGCTCAGAGAAAGAAGAAAATATTTTCATGCATAAAATGCTAGTTGTGTGGTGAAAATCAGGCCATGAATGCAGGAACCATGTTTTTGTGGCTGTCATAGATCTGGCCTTGCATTTGTGTGAAGGCAGCACTAAGAACAAGTTAGGATCTCTCTCCAAGTACAAATGTGCCTGCATGTTTGTATGTGGAAATATATATGGTTTTTATAATGATTTAAATGCTGACTACAAATGGCTAAAATTGATTATTCCGAAGTTTGATTTCTTCTACTGCAGATGCAGAAGGAGAAGAAGATTTGAGTGACCTCAGACAAAAGAATAATAAACATTTTTAAAATATGGTTTGCTTAAGTGTGGAGGAAAAATTAAATAACCCCAGCTCATTTTTAATTACTTTATATTTAGAAGAGCACCAGAGTTGGAAGAAGTTCAGAGAAGGGCAACAAAATGATTAAGGGTCTGGGGGGAGTTGTTCTTCGTGCAGGAGGAATTAAAATAATGGAATATGTGTGTTGTATAGATAGACTGAAACAACTACAGGAGACAAGGGATATAGTATTGTTAGAATTATTTCAGAAATTAAAGGCACTGAGGGGTGAGACAGAGAAAGAATAGGATAATATGGAGTTTGCAGGGAGAAGGAGAATAAAAAGTGAGGTGCACTAGGGATAATGGGATGAAATTGAACAATGCCAAAGTCTTGAGTTTCAGAAAAAAACCCTGTGTTAATGAGATAATGGGGTAACTTCAAAAAGAAGAGGCCAAAATCTTGTTCTTTAGAGTATTAAAATGATGGACCAGGGATAACATCTGGCTGGCTGGGACAGTGTTTGATAGGGAAATTGGACTTCACTGTGTCTGAGGTTACTTGGCCTTAGAACGGCTGCACTCTGTAGTTCTTTCTATCACAGTGGATGGATGTGTCTCTCCTCACCCTCCCCTCCCCAGCTCTCCCAGCCATGGCTGTGTTGGTTTATTCACCCAGTATTTTCTACTTGGAGGTGGGTATGGCTGAAGCAGTCAAGCAGGCAGGCTGCACAACATGCCCTGCACAGCATGTGCTGTGTCCTTTGCACCTCACAGAGCAGATCTGCCTGGCCCCACTGTGGTGGGCACCCAAAGCACTTCTCCCCACTTCACTGTGGTACTGGTTGTTACCTGGCTGCGGGGCATTCTGGTGAAAGTACTTAATGTATCCAATGTCATTAAGTCATCCAGGTTTTTGTTCTTGTACCTCTGCTTGCTTTGAGCTCAGGCTAACAGATGCTGAGAGCTCACCATATGATTTTGCCCTGGACATCTTTTTTTTTCTGGGTCTTGTCTTATGGGCTGAAAAGCTGCTTAATCCTGCAGGTGGATGGAACAAATCTTCAGGGTTTTACTAACCAGCAAGCAGTTGATGTTTTGCGGCACACGGGACAAACGGTTCGGCTCACTTTGATCAGAAGAGGGCTTAAGCAGGAAAATCATATTCAGCCCCAGGAGGACTTCAGTGCTGCTGTTGAAAAGGACTTACTGTTCCAAACAATGGATAGTGGCACAGCCAAAGGTAATTAAAACTGGCTTTGCTTTAAAGTTGGCTTGAAACATTTTTCTTCTCAATTGCAAACTGGAAATAAAATGGGCCAGATTCATTCTGGGGAGCTATTACTGACGGCAGAGCAGCTGTACATGAGGGGAGAATTTGGTCTACTATGGTTTGATTAATCTTTTAGACACAGTGGTATTATTTGCTACATTTTCAAAGTGAGTGTTGAAAGCTCTGGCTGCATTGCTTCAAGACTTTGATCCTGCAAATCTTCAAATGGTAAGAAGGCAGTGAACATTTTATGCGTGCTCAAGGGGGAGAGCTGCATTCAAGAGCAAGCAAAGAGATACCCTCCACAATGATCAAAAGCAAGTCTCAGTTCCTTTCACTCTTCCACGTCAGTGTCACAAGCTTGAAGTATGAGAGGAGTGGCCTATATCTAGAGTTTATTAATAATCTGATAGGGCATTAACTATGTATGTGTACAAAGTTCAGAAGCCAATGACCAATATTAATTTTGCTGCTGATGAGATTATATTAGTGAAGCTTAATCTTATACTGTGCACATCTCAAAGTATATGTGCCAGACCTTGAAAGTCAGTGTGTTTGAACAGAATATCTGCACAGAGGCTGGCTGCACAGATTTTTTTCAGGTATTTGTGTTGTAGGTTGATGTCAGCAGAAGTATATCACAACTCATAGACTGAGGCATAATCCCCACCTCGCACAATATTTTGAAGGACCCAGTAGTATGTTATCTGTATGGCATCCTCTCATTCTCACCTTTAGCAAAAATTACAGAGGAAATGCTCAGAAAGTGCTGTTTCTCCAGCCTAGAGGTGTTCAAGACAGCTGACAGTCAGCAACATACCTAACAGAACTCTGTGGTAGGAGAGGCTTTCTACAAGTGAAAAGTCTGTCAGGTATGACGGTCTCCAAGTCTGTAGCATTTTTGTTTTTCCGTGTCAGCTTCCTGAATTGCACAAAGGAAAGAAGAGGGAAAAAAAAAGGTAATACAAGGGTGCTAAAGAATGTATATTTGTATGTTTTCCGGTAACTTTTCTTTCAATCGTATTGATACGGCTACTGATAGCTGTGCTTCTTTTTCTTGTTTCATTGAAAAATTCACTGGAGAAGGCAAAATGTCATCAAAATATGGCATTTCTTCTGGGCCCCTCATGCCAGATTCCATTTGCCAAATATGGGTCCTCTGAAGTCCAGTGGAAGAGAGAGTCAGTGCCCTGAGGCATGCCTATGAGCTTGATGAATATTACAACACATAGAATAGCTGAAAAGGCTGCTTCTTCTTTTTCCAGATAACGGTGAAGTAGAACAGGGATCCCCATCACTGCCATGCAGTGCCAGTCCGTTAAATATTGGAGAGGACATGAAACAACAGGAAACAGGTTTGCAATGTTTAATATTTTATTTTGTGAAAATGCACTTGGGTGTGCTGACACAAAGATGAGGTGTTTTGTGTGCCTTTCCATCTCCTGTGTGCTGTGTAGGTGAGGTACAGCTAGAAAGTGAAAGTAATCATACATGTAAGCATGTACTCTTGAGTGCTCTAAGATCATTGACTACTGTATGTCTCTGAAAATAATTATGTGTCAAAGATGTCACATGAAGCAGTCTACTTCCACTACATGCTCAGCCCTCTTTTTAGTCTAGTTGTGTATTAAACTTTTTTCCTCCTCATTCCCCAACATGCCTTATCTTTCTACCTGCTTGCAGCTGCCCAGCTGCAGTTCCAGGACTTCTACCTCTTCTGATAAACTTCCCTTTCACAAATGCTTGCCTTCATTTCAATCTCTGTTCTCTGATAATATTTGAAATTCAGTCAGTTCTGGTGCACTGATACGTTCTGATGTTTCCCACCATGCTCTTGGTGGAAATTCTTATTTTCTAATCGGTATTTTCCTTTCCCTCTTGAATGGTTAAGGCACTGTGCTGCATTTCATAAGTCCTATGTGATGATATGTTTTCCAGATTGAGACAGCACTTGATGTGTTTTCTAACATTTTCCTGCTTCCAGAGGTAGAGGGGAACTGAAAAGCATCACCCATATGAGTTCTGTGATATGTATCTTTTCATAACTCATGCTTTCCACTATCCTGGATAGCTGAAGACTTTGTTTTAAACACCTTTCCTTCAGATACTGCAAGGTCTCTGCTTTGGGGAAAATACTGTCATACTTGAATGCCACACAACACCTGGCTTTATTTTTAGTAATGTTTCTGAGCAATGACTAGATTTAAAACTGAGTCTGAGGCTGTTAGTCACTTTAAATTCTTACTAAAAGTCAGTGGGAGTTGGGAACTTAATCTGGTAATCAAGATTCTAGTCTTCGCCTGTGATGAGCGTTCAGATCTGAAGAGTTTATTCTGATACCCTAGGCACAGCACAGACCATGGACCTTGAATATGTGAGGTCCTGTTAAATCCACTGTGTTTGAGGACTGTTGTATCTAAATACTGCTTTTTGTTGTTTCCTGCCCTAGAATTTAAACAGTGTGAATACGGGGAAAATAAGCAGGAGGAAAGCATTTCTCTGGTTTTTCAACCTGCACGTAAACTTTCAATCAAGTTAAGAATTGCTGCAGTTTGCTGCCTAGCTTGTCATTGTATTTTTCACAGCATCATTACTTTTCTCCTCTCCTTCCCTTCCAATTTCCTTTCTGCTCTTTAGCTATTAGAACTATTTCTCATTGTAATTGTGCACGTATGTGAATCTAACAAAAAAAGAAAAAAAAAAAGAAAAAAAGAAAAAGAGCTAGGACTTGAGTTTTCTCACTGCCCTCTAGGGCCTACAGTTTCAAAAAATCTTTAACAGTTGCGCTCATAGTTTTGAAAGTACAAAACCTCCAGCTTTTGTTTGAAAACTTTCCTTGGGCACACTCTGTAAAGTGCAGGGTCTGTCCAAAAGGATCGGTATGCAGTACCACATATGTAAGTATTTCGGCCATCCCCCTGAATCAATCTGATCAGCCCACACACAGTCTGGTTTAACAAATGCCCCGGGGCATGCATACAACTTTTTCATTTGCATTGTGCCCGTTATCTTGTAAAGTTGCATTAAATTCACTCAGCACTGAGGCTAGTTTAAATATGTATCCTTTGTTCCCTGCTATTCACACCAAACTTTTTAACTGAACTTCATGTCTTTCAAATTACAGTTAGTTTTGCGGGGGTGGGATCTAATACTATTTTGTAAGTTTCTCCTCTGGTAAACTCAAGCCTGATGAGGCAAAACATTTCAAGATTTTAGTCATATTTAGGAGAGTTCTGGCATCACGGGAATGATTGTGTAGTCTTGCATGGTCCGTATACTTTATCAGTTATAGGAATAGACAGGGTGTTTTACTTTTTGTCGCAGTAATCTCAGACATAACTTTTAGATTTCCAGCTAACTACCACAGAAGAAGCAGCTACAAAGGCAAAGTGGCAGAGGATTATGGGTTCGAATTATGAAATAGTGGTAGGTAAGCTTTGATTACTTTTACTAAATGCCCTTTGATCTGTCCGCCTATTATGTTGCTAACATACAAATATGTTTGTATTGAATTTGTTCCTTTATTTATAAAAATCATACATATGCTCCTTAATCTGTTGGGAGTATTTTATTTTGATTATAAATTTTGAATATAGATATATATTTTTCTGTATTGATTTTAGCAAAATAATCACAGGCTTCTTAGGTTACTGTGCCTATGAGTATTGTTTCACAGATTTCCTAGCTTCAAGGGGATAAATGTGTATTAGAGGAAAAAATAATTTTTAAGGTGAACTTCAAAGCTGCCTTAATTAGCCAGAATTTGAAGCTAGTGCTTGCAACGTCTTACCCATTCTGCATACTGAATGAATTGTTTGATGTAATCATCTAAATAATGCATAGGACATTTACTTTAGATACAGTTGAAAAGCAGTGTCTGAGTTTAGGACTTCATTTCAAAATTATATGCCAGAGCTGCAATGTCTGGAAAAGTATGTTTTACTAGATATGTTGTTGTCATATACAGTTCCCTCTTGTTTATGCTGAAGTAGTATGTGATCAAAGTTTCAGTTTTTACTCGACTGCCCCCTGATCCAAGCATTTGTCACATTTTTACACAAATGCATTGCAGAGTCTCTTTCCCATCTGGCATAGATCATACTGGATTGGGCTGTGTTTCAGTTTCTGTGCTTAAGGGGCTTTTCTTGTTGTTCTTGCGTAAGAGACTGAAGCACCACATAAAAGCAGGTAAAAGAGTAGGTCTGTGATGCTGACTTTGTGTCCACATGCATGGGGCAACATAGTCACGTTACTCCAAACAGGGTGTTTTGGTCTTTTGTGGTTCCTGGATAACACTCTGTGAATCCATAACAGTAGTTTCCTTTCCAGAATAGTCTACTATCTTGTGATTGTGTAACTTTCACTAAGGGTAGCCTGCAGATTTTAGTTTTTATCTAGTATTTGTTTTTTCCCTCTCAATGCTTTTCATCTTATTGGGAAGTTAAAGTTGGATTCTTTCTTTTAAGCTGCAGTTACTATTTCCCTCAGTGTTGTTGAAAAACCTAAGCTAGTAACTTTGGATGCTTTTGCAGTCTAGAAGTCTGCATTACATGTGACAATATTTCTGGTTTCTCACTTCTGGAATATCCACCTTATTGTATGTAAATTGAAATGAAAAGTAACAGGTACAGCTGTAAATATGTCAAAAGTAACCATGTCTTAATCTTATTTTAGGTGGCTGTAGTTAACAAATTTAGCGAAAGCAGTGGGTTAGGGATAAGCCTTGAAGCTACAGTGGGACACCATTTCATCAGATCTATCTTACCGGAGGGGCCAGTTGGACGAAGCGGCAAGCTGTTCAGTGGGGATGAGCTGCTGGAAGTAAGAAAAAATACTACTTTATCTTAGTCTGCATTCAGTAAGATTTTTGAGCAGTGACTTGCTTCTCACAGGTTATGACTTTGGGAATGTAGCATGTCTAACTGTGTACCAGATGTTACCAGAAGTGCTTGAGCAGTCACTTCATACGTACTTATGCCTATTTATTATGTGTATGTATATGCTTACATGCATTTCTCAGCTGATTTTTCAGATACAGTTCAAGGTCACCAAAAAAGAATACCTAGCAAAAGCATTAAGATTTAACAGGAATATCCTTACACAGTGAAGGGACTAAACACCTGTTTACTGTTCTAAATAATTTTCTTAGAATTAAAATGTGAATTTGGTTCTCGTGAATGCAAGAAACATGAAGGGACAGGTAATGTGGTGTTTGTAGGGTGGTGTCACGCAATTTATGAGACTATCCATTAAGTTCAAAACTTACCTTGGTGCTGATTCTGAGCACCAAATTGAGTAGAAATTAAGGGTTGACAATGTCCATTAGCATGGTGTTTGTTGGGTTTTTTGTTGTTGTTGTTTTTGGTTTTGTTTGTTTGGTTTTTGGGGTTTGTTTGGTTGTTTTTTTGTTTTTGTTTTTGTTTTTTTTAAATCAAGTGTTTAGTGATTGGGCTTTTCTTTTTACCCATTTTTGTTCACTGTACTTCTAAACACTGTTTATTCTTTATTTATTTAGGTGAATGACATCTCTTTGCTTGGAGAAAACCACAAGGATGTGGTCAATATCTTGAAAGAACTGCCTGTTAAGGTGACAATGGTGTGCTGTCGTCCGGTAGTTCCCCCCATCACTCACCCAGAAGTACTGGAGAGTCTAAGTCTATCTGAGGTTCAGCTCACAGAAAAGGTATTTTGTCTTAAAAAAATCACTGAGAAAATGACCGTTTCCTTGAGAACAAACATATAAAGTTCTTGTACAAGATTAGAAAGTACATTTTAATATTTTAGGACTTGGAACCAGGTAAGTAGAAAAAGGCAAATTATGTTCATCAACCATACTTTAGGCCAACCAGAAGATGTCAATCCTGGTAGGTCATGGGCAGAAATATTCTGGGGCGCAGGTCTATCTACCGAAGTACTTAACTTCTGTTCTGCAGGTGGGCTGTGGGGGTATGGCAAACTGAACTGTGTGTTCTTTAGAATTTGAATGTATTTCATCTGGTTTTGAACTTTGCTTTCTGGGTTTGTGTTGTGCAGAACTGTGTGTGCATTCACTGGCAGACACACTTCTGTCACTCCTAAGTGCAAAGCACTGGGCAGCCTGATGTATTAAACACGCAGGAATGGTCTGCTGTGTAGTATACAAAGCAATAGCATTTGTATGAAAAGAGACACAGTTAATTCCGAGTTCTGGGCAAGGCACCAAATTCAGCTTACTGTTGCTAAGCTTTTCTATGAAACCAAGGGAAGAGAAAAACATATATGTGTGTGTATGTATGTGTGTGTGTCTGTTTTTTAAATGTTCTGACTCCTGTCAGTGCTACTATGTTTAGATCAAGGCATGTTTTTAGACTTACCGTTTAACAACAAATATCTCCTGTATATTTGAATACATGTACTAATGAAGTTTTCTGAAGTTTTTAGTTTGACAGAAATTCCATTTTGTAAATATTTTTTCCAGTGAGTACTTTTGTATACTTGCAGCATAACTATTTTGTTACAAGAATATGTGAATTCTGTGCTAGCTTTATCAGACTTGTTAACTCTGCTGAGTGCTTGCACTTTCTCTTTGCTTAGAGAAACATCACTTAGTTTTTGTCTTGTTCTTGATGAACTGAGTTTTGTCTTTGCAGATTCACAAGCATTTACATTTTATAGGTGAACATTCACTGTTTTTCTCAGGCTCACATAGAACTTGGATTCATTGGCTCCTCGGAAACAGACGGAACAGCTTTGGAAATAGCTGACGAAGGTCAGGGTATGGAAGAGGTGCAAAGCTCGTCTTTGGCGATGTGGGAAACAGAAGTACAGCACATTGAGCTGGAGAAGGGGAGTATGGGACTTGGATTTAGCATATTGGACTACCAGGTAACTTCTGTACACCTTTCTTTCAATAGAGGACAAAATACTTTCTATTGTTTGGATCTTGCAGTATGATCTAAATACATATTTTTAATGGTAAATGTTAATGGAAACTAAGCAATACAATAAAGCTAAATGGATGTCACTGCTGGTTGGCATCCCACTAGCTACCTTACTTATTCCTCCTACTGTATTAAGATTACAGGTTCTAATGATAATCGTAATACTGGTCCAGAAAAATAGATAATCCAGAATATACTAGGGTCTTCACAAGGCTTATCTGCTAGTGCCCCAGGGGCAACGAATGATGTAGTCAGAATATTCAGGCATTTAGCTGTATATTTTGCACCTGCAGTGAGGTGCTTAGGGCAAGATCCAATAAAGGACTTAGGTGCTTAAAGCAGGATTTACTAAAATCCAGAACTGCAATTCTGAAATCCCTTACTTAGCTGCTGTCTGTCCAGGACGTGCTAAACACCCCCATTCATTTTGTGTTTGACTTCAAAATTCCTGGGTATCTCAAGCTGTGATTCTTGGTGTGTCCCAATGAACAGCTCAGTGCCTGTCTCCTGCCTGCACTTGGTCAGGATCCCAGAACACATGTTCCTTCTGTTCGCAGTTGTCACAGAGGATAATTTTTAATCTGTTCAAAGTCAAGTAATTTCTCCCTGTGGTCAGTGTAGGCTTTTCCCAAGCTGTTTGGTGGTGCTGCAGGACCCAGTCTCCTCCCAGGTCTGTGCTGGATCTTGTCCCTAAGGGTATATGCATTTGCATCTGGAGGTCACTTCCAGGTGGAAATTATGCCCACAGGGCACTGCTTAGAATTAATCTACGCCTCAGTAGTATTTTGCATTTGCACACTGATAAAGGTGAAGAGCAGTGTAGTTTAATAATCTGAAGGATAAAGGCATAGCCAAGGATCTGTTTCATGAAACAGTCATTAAACTTTAATGTGTTACTCATGATGCTCTGCAGTAAGACAACATAGCTGAGCCTGAGTATTTGGAGTCCATGTCAGCACAAAGTAAAGCACATTTTTGCTTCAGCCTCTTCTGAAACGTTGACACAAATGGTGGTTGCCTATGTGGTTAGTTACTGAATTTTGTTTATGGAATCTAATACTGAAGGGTTGTGGGAAGTACCTTAAGTTGTTTTATATATTTTGCAAATGTGAGTGTGATTATATCCTACAGCTGTAGTCAGATTTCTGAAATTTACCTTTTTTTGATGTTACAATATTTGCAATTTGTCCTATGTTCTCTCCTTTGAGATATGGTTAAAACATTTCATTTTGTCACTGAAGTTTCTGCTTTCATCTAACACTGTGAACAGTAAGTTTACAGTGAGGTTTATCTTTGTACTTTTCTGTTTCCATCAAATTTTCAATTAATTTGCAATGAACAGTGACTAAAATTAAGGACAGTTATGTTCATAGTAATACCTTCCTCATGTTTTACACAATGGCAGGCCTGTAGGAAAGTCTACATAATTTCTGACCCCAGGGTAGACTATCACATACACTAGAGAGGTGATTTTTTTCAAAAGATGTGTCATGCAGTGTCATCTAAAGTAGCAGTGTAAATACTTGTTGTTAAATTAGTGAGGAAGGTGTCAGTGTTCAGGCTTAAGCACTGTCTCCAGCAGTACTAGTTGTATTTCCAATTGTGAAGCATTTTATTGCTCCATGGCATTCTTCTTACTGCATTAACTGCCATGAGGTGTTAAGGGTCTTCTTGGTGTCCTTCCCTCCCTCCCTCAGCACCTCTCTCTCACACTAGCTTTCATCCGTCTCCGGGTCCTGTGGTTTTGGGTGCTGCCTTGATGGTGTGCATCCATTCAGACATACATCTCGGCATGGAAACTTGTTACAGTTGCATGCCAATTTGTAGATGTTTGCTTTTCTCTTCCTTTTGCTATCAGTAAAGCTGGTACATTATTACATTTCTTGTTTATTTCTGTGCATGCACTCAACACATGCCATGTGTTGGAAGTATTAACATGTAATGATGTTCCTTGTGTATGTAATTGTACAAGAATCATGCAGATGTGTGCACCTATGATAATTGTTATAATAGGATCATACGTTCCTATTCTTAGTATTTGATGCTGGCGTTTTTATAAAAATCAGTGTGTTGAAGGATGGGGCCTTCAAAGCAGTTTTCTTTTTTAAAAGCAAACACCACTTTGTTGTGTCTTGTTGATTGGAGTGCTGTATTGGTATGTTCCTGTCTCCCATAAAGTGTTTAATTAGGCATGCACAAGGTCTTGCCTCTTAAAAAGTGCTTCCTCAGCTGAGCAAGATCTGGTGCCGTGAAGTACAATAGAGTTATTGAAAATAAGCCCTTTGTTCTGCCAGAGTGCACGTGTTAACTTTGCCCCAGGCTGCACTGCCCAGCTGTATTCCCAGACCACTGAGTGTAAAGGAGGATGACGTCTGCAATGCTGTCACTGCAGTAGGAAGTATTTGAATTTCTGGTGTGTAATTACTCATTACAGTATGAACAGCACTCTGCAATTTAGCAGTATTTTATGCTGGAGATTTATGATGGGACGTCACTTAGAAAGGAGTAATAATTTTCACATTTAAGAATTAAAAATAGGTGGAAGTCTAAACGTATGGGCTGTATGGACAGGAGGGTATGTTCCTGCTGAGGGTTCATCTGGAGCAGAGCTCCAACTTTTTTAATAACCCGACTCTGCATAAAAATTAGCCTCTCAAGACATGAAAGGGTACGTAAAATGAAATGTTTTTCTCTGTTTTATTTAATTAGGATCCTGTTGATCCAGCAAACACCGTAATTGTGATTCGCTCATTAGTTCCTGGGGGTGTGGCCGAGCAAGATGGCAGACTTCTTCCTGGAGATCGGCTTATGTTTGTCAATGATATCAACTTGGAAAATGGCAGCCTGGAGGAAGCGGTACAAGCACTGAAAGGAGCCCCAGCAGGAACAGTTAAAATAGGAGTTGCCAAACCACTGCCTGTAAGGATTTGGGAATTCGATGGGTACTTTTCATGTCATTTAATCTGGTACACAATGATCCTGACTTCTGCATACGCTTTGTGTGCTTTGGGGTACAGCTGGGTGGCTCAAAACATCCAGAAACTGTCTTTAACAGATTCCTCTATCTCCTTGCATGTAGGAGTGGTCTGTGTAGGGTATGACTGGTCTAGTGATTGCAGGACATTGCGCACCTGTCTCGCAGCTGATAAAACAGCGAAGCATCTTGCAGCCAGCACAGTCTTTCAGGGCTGCAAGTTGCCAGGCATAATTTTGTACACTTCACAAGATCTCTGAATGTGTGAGATGGTGACATAAAGTCAATTTTTTGTGCTTTGCCTGGAATTTGCCTATTCCTTTGCTTTGCAAGGTATAGTACATATGCAGCCTTTGTATTTAGACTGTGCACTTTATGTTTAAAGAATGGTGAGTAGTCTTCAGTTCATATACCTCAAACTGGTTATCTTCCTATAGCCATAGATGATTTCAGGCTAGATTTTAGAAAGTAGTCTGTAACAATTAGAAGAATGAGGTTGAAGGAGTCCTAGGATTACTGAGATAGTGTGTCAGTAAGGATGGTAGTGGACTAGTGTCCCTGATGTGTTAAATTCAAATTAGTAGAATGGCATGAGTTTATACATACAAATAAGATACCTTTCACTATATTTGTAAGCCCAAGTGCAGTCTTTGGGGTTCATTTTTGCTTTTCGTGAAATGATAATCTTGTAATCCTTGTGGATGCAAATATCAAATTTTCATTCTTAGTAGATCTTGGGGAGGGGGGGAGGGAATGGCTGATGTTTAAGTTACTAGAAACTTTCCTTTTCATAGTAAGAGGGTACTCTTTTAACTTGCTTTGTTAAATTCGTTTTTTTGTGGTGGAGACGCTGTGTTACACACTAAAATGTCCTGCAAATCATCATTTTCATACTTAAGAAGATGTCACTCTAAAAGAGAAAATGCCTGGGGGTTTTGTTTCTGTTCCTAGCATTTTGTAAACATTCAACATTTGCACTTTAATATTTCATGTACTATGCTTGCCAATTAATTAAACATTGTGAATAATCACTGGCTTCTTTACAGTACTGAACAAATGCACCTAGCATCAAATTATGTTGGGAAAAGCTACTGGTTTATAGTCAGAATTATGTTTTGTCCTCTTGGGGCTGTTCCACCTGGCAGATACAATCTTAAAACACAGACAGTGGATGCAGTCTTCCTGCCTGCTAACAAGATTACTCTGCGGCTAGCAAGGCTGTAAAGGCCTCTGCTGTCAGGCTGTTTCCCTGGTGGCAGCTCTGATGGCAGTTTTAGTATATGTTTAATAAGAGCAGAAATTGATGATGAGTCTAGACTCAGCTGTGGGCTCTGTGGTATAGCTTGATAGGCCTTTTTCATTACCTGGGGATGTAAAATGAGATGTGAAGCTGAATCAATTCAGGTGAATTCGGAAAAAAAATAATTGTCTCTTTACCTACCCAACACTGTGACTGTCATTGAAATGAATTCTTCCAAATGAATCTGGAATTCATTTGCCTCTCTAAACCTTCACACATAACACACTCTGCACCCCCTGTGTCCTGGCCACTCATCCAACTCAGAGCTTCGTTCTTTCTGCAGCTTTCACCAGAGGAGGGCTGTGTCTCTGCTAAGGAAGATTGCTTTTTCTACACTGCCCAGTCATTTGAGGAGGAGGGGCCAGCTGATACAGCCCTCTTCCATGCTGAGCTGGCTCTGGTTAGTGGCCCAACTTACCAAAGATTTCTTAAGTCTTCGCATTTTGTAATGAAAGGGATTGCTTTGTCACTGTTCGTGCTTATTTTTTAGTGTTTACTGTCACCACAGTATTCATCTGCCATAGTTGGGATGGATCCCCACATGATAGAAACTGGCATCTGGAGATTTTGGCTGTTTGCATGAGCTGTGAATCTGGCCTATGATATGTTAGTTGCTGGAAAAAAGGGAAGTACTTTGCTGAAGTATTCAAAAGTGCATGGCTACCCATGTTTCCTTGCATGCACTGACTATCCCTTTAAAAATCTCACCTTGTGTAGAGAAATGTTCATTTTCTTATTTTGTAAATAAATCTCTTTACCTATATATCATGATACATCACTTCTCTACCTTGAAAAGTTTTTGGAACTCTCTTTTTGCATGTAAGCCAGCCTGAAAAAGAATGCTGTCTGTCTTCAAAAGCTGCCAACGATTCCTCCTAATAGTATTCTTTAGACTTCAGCATCAATCAGTGATTATGAGATTTGCAAGGTCAAAAGGTGTTCGCTTGTACAAACAATGTGGCTTACCCTAGCATTCAGTGCCTTACATAGCCCAGAAGTTACCAATGAGAACTCAGATAAAAAAGACAAAGGAAACAGGACTCTACAACACCCCCCGCCCAAACCAGACTGTAAATGTATTCCGAGCGTGTCTTCTAATGGTTATTTGTACTGATTTGGGCCTGATATTGAAGTTATTTGGCCCTCATTTTCTGGGAACATGAGTAGGGAAGCAGTTTCTACTAAACACCAGAACTTAGTTCATTAGAAAAAAACCAAAACCAAACAAAAACCTGAAATAGATTCTTCCAAGGCAAAAATCTCTGAATTACTGATTCCAGTACGTTTGCTATTTTTTCACATTTGCAAATGACAAGCTGGTTTTAATAACTTGCTTTTAAACAAGACTGCCTGTTTTTTCTTCTGCAGTTTGTTACCTAGGTACAGGAGTTAGGTAATAAGATTTGCCTTATTCTATTCATTGTGAAGAAGTATGAAGAAGCCAGATTATATATTGTAAATATCCTTTAATTAAAGATGTGTTGAAAAGATCAGATTAAAATTTAAGTATTTAAAAATTTGACTTCTATGTGTGGTTCATACAAAAAAAAATAAAATTGTGAAAGAACAATGAAAATATATGGCAGATAATAATATGGTTAAATTGTCAGCTCTGACAACTGTCTAATTAAATGTGCAAAATATGAAATGGAATATGCAATCACCCCACTGAAGATGTCTTTGCAGAGTGCACTCATGAGATACTGTTTTTCATAGATAAATCTACACTCAGATTCTACAGGTCTGTCTGTGTTTTTCACAATCCTTTTTTAGGGCATAGCTTCAGTAGTCTGCATTTTCCAGAAGATGGGCTGAGAGTAAGTTGCACCAAAGGAGCAATTTGAATTAGCTGTTAAGTATTTAGGGTTGAGACAATAAAAAATGGATCATTTGTACCTCAAAAAGGAATCACTATGTTGAATCACTGCAGGTTGTTGCTATTGCTGTTGTGAATCTGACATAACAAATTCATAGTATGATTAACTACAGAGGCTGAAAAACAACACTTACATCCCATCTCTGCAGATGGGTGCACTTGGCTGCTTCATACAAGTTTACGGTATGGTCGTGGCTCTGAACTCACTGATCATTTTTGTTAGCATACGCTGCTTTATTGAGCTTTGCCAGGGGAGAAGAAATTGTAATCAAAGTGTAGTATGTGAAGCACCATAAATTAAGTCTTTTAGGTCTTTTAGGACTTAATTTTATTATTTTATGTCTTTCAGGACTTAATTTTATTCTAGTATCTGAAAGTATATGAGTCTTGAAAAAAGTTGTATGTCATTTAAGGAAAAAAAAAAAAAAGAAAAAAATACTGCCCACATCCATGGCTGGAACTCTTTTTAAAATTTTATTTCTCATGTAAGACAGGAAAATTATCCATATTAATCTTCTTGTCAAGTGTAAAATATTTTGGAAATCATAAAAATATAATGTCATAAATGTTTCCTTTAAATGTATTGGAAAGCATTGCAGTTTCCGGAAGATTATTTTTTGTACCCTTTTAAAAACAACCCAACCTATGAAGTTGGGTGGAGGGAGCATTCCTGACAGGTGGCACTAAGTGAAGCTCATTATTTTTTCAGTGCTAATTCTTGTAAAAGAAAATTAAAAAGAAAAAAAAAAAGCCCTAACCAAATAAAAATTTTGACACCAGGGAGTACAGCAGCATTCTCCCGACACCTTGTAATTCTGTTAACAGGCATCAGCCCTGCAACTCATTCCAGCTGAGACTCTCACTTTACTTCAGATATGCTTTGCAACCTCTGAAGATGTAGTAAAATGAATTGTAACTGGAAGCAGAAATTTTTCCTACTATGCTGTGCAAATACCACTTCAATGTACAAAATGGAGGGGAAAAAAAAAGAAGGAAGGTGTCAGTCAGTATGTAGCGGCTGAGGTGCATGTGTTCGGGGCTTATGTGGTGTGAAGGTAACAGCCGGGCTGATTGAATTGCTTTTGTTGTTAGGTGGACTCTGGCGACGCGGATCTAGCGGATGAGTCCACCTTTGAATCGCAGTATTCACTAGAGAGTGACATCTTCCAGGCTTCAATGATACCTCTGCATGGCAGTGCCTGTAGCGGTGAGCTGAACTACAGCTTCTCTCTTCCATTGTCAACTCCCAAGGTAAAAAGGAGGATGGTTTTATTGATAACAAACTTTGATTATAAGTGTGAAAAGGCTGTATTATTAGATATAAATGTTTTATGTCATCCTGGCTCAAACTGCACTATTTGTTACCAGATTAAAGTGCAGTTTTGTTTAGGGTAGTGCTGGTGTCTTTCAGATGTCTATGGTGAAGAGAGGAGCAGCTAGAAGGTTGAAAGCTTGGATCTGTGTTTTGTATAGCCAGCTGAAGTATGGCGAGATGTTTGTAGTGTTAAAGCTGTGGTGAGCAGGGTGCTACGAAACCTTAATTGTTATTCCTTCAGAGCACAGTAAAGAGTAGTAACACAAAATAACTCCATTATTCTATGGTATTTTAGGTATGAAAAGCAAGAGTAAGTTTTCATCCTAAGCTTTGCTTTTATGCTTCAAAGTTAGTATGTCTGCTAGTTCATTTACTGTGTTCTTTAATGAAATGTTCATAGTGATACTGTAATTAGAAGTAAATCTGTATATATCAAACCTCTAATTACTAATAATTTCTATTTAAAGTCAGTAAATGAAGATAACTTCTTTAAGAGTACTACAAAGATCAGTATCCTTTTTTCTTTCTGGTCACATACCCATAATGACTCGAGTGACTGTATCAGACTTGATGTTTCATTTCTCTCCGTGGTTTTTCATGCTCCTTTTTCTTGGCAATCTATAGATTTATTTTGCTAATCCAGAGTCTTCCAAGCCATTTCTCCTAGCAGTCGTCTTTGAAAACAACATTGTAGGGATTTCTTCCAGGGTTTGCAGTCTGTGGTCTTGAATAGAGTAGCTGCTGCTTTTTCCTCCACACCTGAGCTGCAGTAACTCCCTTTATCTTTTCTGGAATATATTCAGCCCTTACAAGGCACTGGTTGGAAAGCTGAATTCATCTTCTAATGGTTTCTTCTAATCCACAGAAGAGCACATCTCTGCTGTGCCAGTGGGACAGATTGCATTGTTTAACTCTGTAATTGTTACATAAACGGATTATGCATTTTGCATGCTGAGAAGCATTTTATGAGATAGAGGCTGGATTTACATTATATATCACGTTGAGGCTCTACAAAGTCTTAAGTTATTTTCAGCATTGACAAAGATGGCTTTGGTTTGCATGTTTTTTTAAAGATTATGGGACTCACTTTTCAGTGTTCCTCTCTGTGCACCAGTATGAAGTGAGTATTAAGTTCTCATCAAGTAACATTTTATACTCTGCAGTTATGAGTGACTTCACAATGTAAACATAGCGAGAAAATCTGTTCATGAAGACTTGAAGCAAGTGAAATGCAGTAAAAAATAAAAAAATGCTATTAGATGTTATGTGGAATGCAGAGGTATTTCAGTTATTTCTGACTGCAGGGCAGTTGGCAAGTTCTGAATGCCTTTGGTGTCACTTTTAAAACAGGTGATGAAAAAAACTACTTAGAGTAATGCAAATGCTCTAATGAGGCCACATGTTGCTTTAGTTACAAATTCCTGAAATAGTGTTCGTCTTCAAAAATTACAGCATTGGCTTTTCTTTAAGTAAGTGAAACAAAAATAAAAATGGGCATATGCTGCAACTCTAATATGTATATATGGCATATGGAATAAATGTTGAGTACGATCTGGGTCTTGTTTTCATTTATTTGGAAATTGATACAAAACAGACTTAAAAGTAGATGTCCCAGCTTTCTTTGAAACCTAATGAAATAATTTAAATAGATTATAGTCCTAGTATTCTGTTCTCCAAAAGGTAGGAAATTAATTTCATTGATTACATCATGCAGATTAGTTGTATTTAGGCTTTGCTCAATTATCTTCTCAGATGTTACTTAAACCAATTATTTACAGGTGAACCTTTTTTGATGATTGTCTGGGGACAGACCAAGCATGTATGCACTTCATGAAAGATGAGAAAAACTAATTTTAAGGGCTTTGATACAAAATGTTGCAAAATATCCCAAAATCCTGGGAAACATGTTTTCCCCACTTTTTGGAAAAGGAATAGAAGAATTAGTAGGATCAGAGGGTAACAACTAAGACAGATAGAGGTAGATGTTCTTGTGACTACATTTACTACATGTCAGAGAAAAATCCCTAATATTGATATAGAGCCTCTAAGTCCAACTTCTAAGTCCTTGATATATCTTTCTAAAATCTAATGGCCTAAATGTTTTTAAAATTACTTATTTTGAAAATTAAGCTAGAGAATATTTGAAGGGTTTTTTTTTTTTCAGAAAGTTGTGATTATTGAAGTCCCTTAAAATATTTGAAATGCAGGACCTTGGAATCTTGAAAGTCTGAACAAGTTTTGTGTAGAGAACTTAATCCTAGTAATGCAGCCATAATTGATACACTTGCAATAAGTACTAACTGCTAAGCTTCTGTAACTGCATCATTGTATTTCATTGTTGTCACAGTTCAAAACCTCCCTGTTCATTTTTTGCTGAGATTTGACTGAGTTCTTACTTTTCCCTCTTTGTGTGGAAGGGATATCTGAATATGTTTCTACTCAGTTAAATGCATGATTAAATTGCATGCTTATTGTCTGAGCTGCTTGAAATTGCTCTTTGATTGCTAAGTGTTTTTAAAGTAAAGACCTTGATCTTTCAAAGTTCTACCTGAGAAAGACAATTGGATGCTTTAATTTTAATAACTTGCTGGAGTTATGTCTCGTTTGAGAATGTGTGAGTGGACGTTACTTTGCTGAAGTTAGTGGAGATTTATTGATGAGTACCAGGTTAGAATTTGGCCTTTAGCAGTAACTTTATTTTCATTGATTCCTGGTATTTTAAAACAGAAGAAGTTGTCTGAGGAATCAAGTAAATTTTATAGTAAAATGCCTGTAGGGATCTACTGAAGGCACTGATGTTACAACAGACATGTTTAAATTCTGTGAGATTAGTTGTTGTTTAAGATTTTAGCATGAAATGTACTTTTTAATTATGCTACGAAAGAATGTTGATTGTTCATTTTCTCCTGTGTTTAACAGTCTATTGGAGAGGAATGTTCAAATGCTGCAGCTGATCTCTCTGTATCTGACAAGAACCTGTACGACATGGATCTGAATCAGGGAGTGAGAGAGCAAAAGTCTGTAGTGGGCAATAGCCTGGAAACTGCAACTGGTTTTACTAAAAAGGATCTTCTGCCTCTGGATGTTTCGGATATCAACCAAAATGAAAGTGAAAACACAGCCACATGGACTGGATCTCAGACAACAGCAGAAATTGCACTAAGTACAAGCCTTGCTACTACCATGCAGCTTGATCCCACTGGAAAAGTAAAAGTTGTTTTTTTTTTTTTTTTAATAATAATTAAAAAAACCTACGGAAAGGCCATATTAAACCATAGAATGTCCCACAGAAATTGACGCTGTCCAACAGTCATGTGTGGTTGGTTGATTATAAATGTCCATCAGATGTGGTAGCTCATATCAAAACTTACGGATTTAGACGTATCCAAAACAGGAAATAATTTATGGTGTCAAGATAGTCATCTCCCAGAGACTGGCGATACAGGGGTATATAAAAGTCTGCTTGTACCTCAAGTAGACAGTGCTGGACCACAGTGTACCTGTTGGGCAGGCCAGGGGGCTTTTCTTACTCGCCGTTAACCTCTGCAGAGGCATAGCGCAAGGAGGAGGTACACAGCTGGAAACCAGGCCTGGGAAGCCAAGGGGGAGTGGTGTGAAAGACTTGCATCCTGGTGTTCGCGTAAGCCTGTGCAGTTCAGCTCACAAACTGGCCTGTGATGCTACAGTGTGCAGACATAATACTCCTTTATATGACAGTCACTGTGACGTGTTTCTTTTTTCTTCCATTCAGTGATTTATTAAGAAATTATTAAAAGAGCTGCAATTTCTTACAAGATTTGTTACTTTAGCTCTGGCAAGTTGTCAGGCATCTGTGGTGAACGAGTCTGAGAACCCTTGAATTCATCCCACTAATTTTAAGAATGTAACTGATGTCCCTAAATTAAAAGCATACTTTGTGGTAGATTTGCTGTATTACCTGAATGAAAACAGAAACCTCATGTGTGTCGGTTTGATCTTTGATGGACTGACTTTTCCGATGTCAGTATAATGAGTCTGTATTAATTATTTGCCTAGCTTTTGTGTAAGGTAAGATGAGTTGAGGTCAGTATGCCCAATCGTATTTTTATTTTGGTATTCTGAACTGATGTTATTTACCCTTGTGTTAGGATCAAGTGCTTTTAATGGAAAAGAGATGCCCAGTATCTTTGGAGGGAAGTTCCACAACCCCAAATCCAGTCAAAAACATGTATGAGAAGACTATCACTATTGCAAAAGGCAATTCAAGTCTAGGTAAGGTAAATGACATTTTTTGTAACCTGTTCAGGAACATGGCTTTCTGTTTTTCTCATATGTTTCCTATGCTATTAGTAAAGACTAAATATTTTCCTTTTAGTGGGAAAGCATAAGAGGATATTCATTCTTTGCTGCTCTTGCCCTGTTTGGCTATGATGGCAGTGGATCCATTTGCTGTCACCATGAGCACAAACGTAAAGTGTCCGATCTCACTGAGAATTTTTTTTTTTCCGTAAAGGAGTTTAGTCATTCCTAATTATTAACAGAACAATTTTAATACATTGGTTTTTAACGTTTACACATTTATATAATATGATGGAAAAATGAGATATAGCCAAGGAATGCTGTACAAGAAGGCTTTGGTTAAAGAGGTGCAGACTAGACTTTCAAATGTATGTAAACACAAAATGATCTTGCTTTCTGAGGATGGTCAAAAGGATTTAAACAAGCTGTTCACTTCCTTGCTACATATTTGTACTTGTATCTTAAGTGCCTCAGTATTTCTGAAAATCATATCATTGATACATTTACTAGGTAGTGCTTTTAGCTCAAGGATGATATAATTTTGTAGAGAATTTCGGAGTTTTAAATATCTGCAATCTGCAACTTCCTGAGTGTACTGACTAGAGGCACATTTTGGAGCGAACAGGCACAACAGATGGAAATTTTTTTTGGTGTCCTCTCCTGGTCTCTGGTGCAGCACTGGGCAGTGTGAGGGGGAGCACGGGGATACCGCATCCTCCCAGGTCAGTTCCTAGAGCCAGCATGGGAGAAGCTTTTTGGTGGGAGACAGTGGGTGCTCCCCTCCCATTCATGGCTGGTGTGTTCATTTGCTTTGGTTTAGGTTCCTGGTGCCATTTCTTCTGACCGACTGCATGTCCTTGAAGACTCTGGTGTTGGTAGGGCAGGAGTTTGTGTGGGTGCTGGCCATTCGCAGTGACTCCGCAAATGGTCTAAGATGGGTTGGCCACAGAAGGCACCCTGAAAGCAGCCCATGGGCCCCTTGTTCGTAAACCTCCACTGCTCAGGACTCCCTTGCTGTGCAGAGGTGGGGCACCGGGATGCTGTAATTCAGTGGGCATTTCTGCCTGGAATAAACTGCCCTCTGATGGCTGGATGCTCAGTCTGCCCCATATCACCTTCTCCTTCGTGATACAGCCAGCCTCCAAACTGGATCAGGAACTAATCTGATTTAAAATCCGCCTCCCCAAAATATAAAGCTGTAGGCAAGGCTGATATGGGTACAAGTTTTGACTTTCACTGGTATGGCGTGCTTGGGTAACTATCGCCTTTACTGGCCAAGCTGTATAAAGTGCAGGTCACAGTGCAGTTCCAGCCATTTGGATTTTGTTAAAAAAGTTTTGTTTGCAATAGCCTCTTCACTCACTGGAGCAGTGTTTTTCACGTATGTCTATGAGTATTTTAAGTGCAGTGAACATAACAAAGCAAATTTCATGTCAGGCGTAATACAGCATAAAAATACAAACCTGGGGCTGGGTGCACATTGGCAGACATTACGTGCATGAAAAGTAAGACTGGCCTCTCATGTATACATAGCATGAATGTGAATAATGCTTTCTCCTGGCTTTTGACTGTAGTCTTTTTCTTCCAGTCTGTGTGTGCTCTGGCCTGCGAAGCTGCCTGGGCACAGTGACCAATTTACACACATGGCTGCACTGCTTTTAACTTTCATTTTTACAAAAGGAGCTAAAGCAAGAGCTGTGAATGATGTTGAAAGCTGCAGCTGCATCAATTATTTCAGTTGAGAACTGGCACTTCTTTTTTCCTTTTAAATGGTGTCACCCGTAGCTTGCAACAGCTCTTCAAATCCAGCCACAGCTGGAGCTCTAACCTTTTGATTGTGATTTTTAAAAGGTAACAGGATGGAGCACCCACATGGAATAAGAGCTGAAATGCCATTGTCCTGTGTGATTCATTTGGCAACTTGGCAGTGGCATTTGCATTTTTAACCTGAAACTGTAGCTGTCCAAAGTGTGACATCAGTCTTGCAGGTCTGTTGTAATGAGGATGTGTTCTGGTTTCGGCTGGGATAGAGTTAATTTTCTTCCTAGTAGCTGGTATAGTGCTGTGGTTTGAATTTTAGTATGAGAATAATATTGATAACACGCTGATGTTTTAGTTGTTGCTAAGTGGTGTTTACACAAGTCAAGGACTTTTCAGCTTCCCTTGCTCTGCCAGGCACACAAGAAGCTGGGAGGGGGCACAGCCAAGACAGTTGATCCAAACTGGCCAAAGGGCTATTCCATACCATATAGCGTCATGCTCAGTATAGAAACTGGGGGGAGTTGGCCAGGAGGCAGCGATCGCTGCTTGGGGACGGACTGGACATCAGTCGGCAGGTGGTGAGCGGTTGCATCACTGTGGTTTTTTTTCCCTGGGTTTTGTTCATCCCTCACTCTCTTGTTGTTTTCCTTCTCATTACAATTTAGTATTATTATTTTTTGTTGTTGCTGTTCCAATTATTGAACTGTTCTTATCTCAACCCGTGAGTTTTCTTCCTTTTGCTCTTCCGATTCTCTCCCCCATCCCGGCGGGGGCGAGGGGAAGGGTGAGTGAGTGGCTGTGTGGTACTGAATTGCCGACTGGGGCTAAACCACAACAGGATGTTGGCATAGAAACCAGGAGTGATGTTTTTCTAAAGTGCTGTTACACTAGCCTCAGTAATACTGTTGTTTGTTACTCGCTTAACCAAGCAGCAAGGTTAGATTCAGAATTTCAAACCACATTTCAGCTGTTTCCTTGGCAGTTTGCTTTTCTGTGCACGCCGCTGGTATTCTGGTGGAGACCACTCTGTTGCAGCGTTGTGTTTACATTCCGATCTAACTGAGTAACCTGTGTGAGCAGATCTGTCAAGAGATGGTTGTTGGAAGGAGTATGTGAGTGTAAACGCTGGGGTCTCTCCCCCAGGACAGCACCTGTAAATGCCATCTTGATGTGCTCAACATTGTAACATTAAAAATCGGAGGGGTAGGTGACAGGCAGTTTAATTCTACTTTTTCTAATAGCAAGGCAATAAATCAGTGACATTGTGTGTCTGTATCACAAGTCTGATATACCCATGTTTAAATTACACCTGACCACAGCTGACATCAATACTGGCAAATCATAAATATAAATCTCCAGTCAATGGTAACACCATATTCTTTCATCAGTTTAATATAAAGTGCCATCATGAAGATGAGTTTTTTAGTTTTTTCCAAAAGATATACCTTGACTTCTGCATACCAAAGTAAAGAGGTTCATGTATTGCTGTGTCTAAGAAGCTTATTGGGCGGTTCCTTGCTAGTCAGGGCCACCTTCTCATACTTTAGGCAGCTACACTGATCTCAACTACAAGTGGGTGTGAGGAGCCAACACTATTAAGATATTTTTGTTTTCTTGAAAAGAGTCCTAAGAAGCACAAATGAATATCTGGCTTAGTGTTGTTCTTTAAATGGTTACAGTATTTTATTTTTTTATCTGAGAAGATACATAGGCAGATGTTGGAATGGTTGGCTGAGTCTGGGTATCCTGGGGCTTATAGCTGCCTTCTAAACTCTGTTCAGCCGGTCTCCCAAGGTCTAAGGTCACAGAGTAAAGTGTTCAGTCTCTGTCTTCTGTAGCCATGTTTTTATATAAATGGTTAGAATTTTTTTGTAGTCGGTATCCTTGGAAGTTATGCTCTGGGTAGCTGTCATCTTCCTTCCGCTCACAATCTGGACAATAAGGTAAGGGCTTGCAGACACACAACTGCACTCCCAGTGCACGTTAGCCTGATGTTCACGTGCAAAACCAAGAGAACACATAGGGACAGATATTCCTCTATAAGGCATTCTTATTTCAGTGGCTTCATCTTGTTAGTAGAGGAAAGTTTTCATGTTAGTGCACAAAAAAGAATAAAGATCAGTTTGGCAGTATTAAGATAGTGGAAGTCCACTGGGTGGACTTCCAGGGTGCTGGCCCTTCTGCTACCTTTCCATTGCCATAGTGAAGAACAGTTTTTCCTGGAACTGTCGTCAGGGTTGATTTCCGGAGCACCAACTGGCCTGAAAATAACGGTGACAACTCATGCATGCAAGAACAGTCACAAAGACATGAGAAACCCAGCACCACAAGTCCCCATGGGGAGGAGGGGGAAGAGCATCTCTGTCTCATTTCCCATTAGTGAAAAGAAAGTGGAGTTAAATGGTGTGTATAAACATTGAGATGTAGTGCCTGCTATGCCACAGGTGGGATCGTGGTGTAACTCAAGTAGTGGACTGTATGCATCAGTAGTATGCGGGCTCTCGCAGAAATCAGGATGCTCTTCTGGGCCTAAGCGATGGCCCACCTAGGAGAGCAGGATAGCAGCCGCTATCTCAGTGGGATCTGATTCAGGCTTTCTGTTGAAAATAAGTGTGTGGTTGTGTTGGCCCTCTGCTCCTAATTAATCATTTCAGCTCCTTTCCAAAGAGAACCACCATAAGCTAAACTGAAATGTGGTGTATAAACTCAGTGAACCATCCAGAAGAGTGGTAAATTTGACTGTTTTAGAAGCAATTTCATTACCTTTTTTGTTTATTTTCTGGTTAAATTTTCCACAGTCTTAGTTTTTTTTTATATTGAGCCCAGTATGTGAAATGACACAAGGTAAAGTAAAGATACAGTGATTGTGGTTTGTAACTGCTGTCTCCTGTTGGAAAGAAGAAAATGCAAGGGAGAATAAGAGCAATGTTTATAGGCTTGCTGACATTGGCAGGTTGGCTGGCTAGCTTTTACCTTCCCTGCCCCAGGTTACATTTCTTTTTCTTGGCACTCAGAGCTGGAGCTCAAAGACGTTATTAACTGTTTCATGCATTTTTCACTATAGGGATGACAGTCAGTTCCAATAAAGATGGCTCAGGAATGATAGTCCGCAGCGTCATCCATGGAGGCTCAATAAGTCGTGATGGACGGATTGGTGTGGGGGACTGCATCCTGTCCATTAATGAAGAGTCAACCACTAACTTAACCAATGCACAAGCCCGGGCTATGCTAAGGAGGCATTCGCTCATTGGACCAGATATAAAGTAGGTAAAGCTAGATGATGAATTGTTGTAGGAAGAGGCTAATAATAAAAATTTGATTATTTATGCAAGTATTATAAATGAAAATTTTGTTTGTTTTTACAAAATGAATTTACCTTTAAGTTACAGCTTCAGATGGATAATTCACCTTCAGATTACAGCTTCATGGGTTTGACAGATAAAATCACTTGTGTGGGAGGCTTTGGATATTCTTAAGAAAGTTATTACTGTCATTAGTAATCATCATCATTACTGCCCTGCCTCGTTTTATTGAAGGAATGGGATTAGTCAGAGTTTTCCATTCATAGTATGACTCTTCTAAAGAAAGTAAGGATTTCCTCAAGGTGTTTGTGTTTCTCAGAGATGGACTGTCCTGGCCATTGCACAAGTGATTTCATTTCATGGAGATCTTTGTAACAGATTTTGGTTTTGACTGCCAGACAGAAAGTATGACACATGATGTTAATACAGAAAAGTAATACTTAAAACATTTTCAGCACATCTGTGACAAACAGCAGAAACAGCCTGTTTTGTGAAGTCACTTCCAAATTTTTATTAGTACATATGAAGGAGCACTTGCCCTAATGCATAAATATTTGCTCTTGGGAGTACTACTTGCAGTAATTAATACAAGTTTGGAAAAATCCGCTTGCTTGATGAGGAAGTTTCTTCTCCTCAGGTTCACTCAATTTACAGAATTTTAACTTTCCCTTAAAGTACAATTCTTTCTAGCTGTCATGGTTGAGGAGTTAACTTTGCCCACATGCACTGTCTAGAAATGAGGTTGTTCCTAAGCTTGTGGACGGTGCTCTAGACGCACCAGTGCTGTGTTTACAGCTCCAGAAATCTAGTAGCTTTTTTTCTCAAACCCATGGTAACATGGGTTGGGTCAGATCTGCAAATGGAATTAATGGAGCTGCTGGTAATAGAAGCTTCTACTTATTTGAGGGTGGCCTTGAAAGGGATCAGTTCAGTCCCAGTGTGGTTGCAGGTAACTGTGTGGTTTCTGTCAGTTGAAAATGGACTGGAGGACATTCCGTTCTTCCCCAGAAGTATTCTAGCTTGAAGAGACCTGTTATTTTGGGAACAGGTAGGCAAAGTATCTTCACTGTGGGTGGTAGGTTTAATTGTCCCATACCTGTCATGTGTTTAGGATTATGATTTAATGCAAGCTTGTTTAAATAATGGGATATGCTCATATAATGAATTACATTATTGTCAATGCTGTCATGAATATGAGCGAGTCAGTGTTGATCAAATGTGACATTGATTATTATTGTAGGCTTTCAAACTGTATTATAATTCCAATTGCCATGACTGAAATCAGTTGGTATGTGCACGTGCATGCGTGTGTTCGTCTGGTTAGATATACAAATGCTACAGCACCATTCTTCTGGGAGGAGTCTCTTATTAGTGCCATAGTTATGTGATCAAACACAGATGTGTTCATTATTTGTGCTTATCCTTTTATAGCTGCTGCATTTTACACTATATGACTATAAGTTTTGTTTCGTAGTCTTAGTCTTCTGCAGATATGTTGGAAATACCAAAATCTTGTCTTAGACCTGAATATTCGGATTTTCCAGAGAAGAGTGCATCCACTTTCTGAAAGATGTCACAGAAAAGGGGCAGTTGCTATTCATGTTCTTACTTAAGATTTTTGTCTTTCATTTTATATTTATGTTCTTCACTGCATTCCCATGATAAGGGTTTAAAGTGAAGCCGGCTTCTGCATTTCAAAGAACTGAAAGAGCAAGTCCTTTGGTAGCTTCTAAAAGAGCCTTGCAAGAATAAGGACAATATTTTTGGGCCTACATAGTTTTGATATAAAACTATTCAGCATAATTAAACTTTTCTGTAATTTGTACTTTCAGGAGCAGTGCAGGATCCCAGAAAAAATATTATGATACAAACATGGGGGTAATGTCCCAAATCAGAAATGTGGAGATATGGAGCATTATCTCATGACCTGTTTGCTGAGAGGAATACACAGCTATATAGATGTCATTTTAGAGCTAACGTGGTGCACCACCATGCAGGATTTGCAATTTAAAGGCCACGATTTCAAATAAGCAAGTTGAATCTCTTTGGTGTCTTCCTCGGGGAGACATGAGTGCACAAGCCCTCAGGTGTGGCCATCTTGATATCATTCCTCTTTATCCATACCGGGCTGCAAAGTTGGCACCTTAACTTTTAGACTGAGTTTTTTTTGGGTAGCAGGGTGCCCCCAAAAATGATTAGAGCAGAATTATTTTAATTTCAAAGCTATGTTTCAGTGGCAAACATTATTTGCTGAGAAAACATAAAGCTGTTCTTACTTGCCACATAAAGGCTTTGTTTTATTTTATTAAAGGAAATCTGATTTTGAATAGTTCAAGAACCAGCAATCTGAGTTTCAGGCTTAGGTATTTAATTTTTTTCCCCTTTGTGTGTGGAAAACCAGATGTGCGGCCTTACCAGAATGCATTCTGTTTCACTTCTCACTCCACCTTGCCAGGAGCTCTTAGATTTCTGTAATAATAGCCAGGGTTTTGTGCTCAGCAGCAGCTGCTTGTAACATCTGTCAGATAATTACAGAGCTGAATCAGAATTCACCTGCCTAAAGTGTGGGGATGAATTCCTGATCAAGAAATAAAAGATAGATTGCAATTCCATTTTCCATGCTTGTTAATAATCACTGCTATAGACAATAATAAAGAGCAGATGCTTTCTGGGGGAGGTGTAGATGAAGCGGAGGGGGACAGGGAAAAAAAAAGAAAAGAAAAAGGAGAAAGGAAAAAAAAAAGCAGCTCACACTTTTAATTACATAAGTATGCCTCTCGCCTTCAGCATGAGACATTGACATTTGTTAACACCATTGTAAAAAGATGCTGCATCGTATGCTTCACATTCTAGATCTTCTCCAGCACCTGCTGATGATCAGGCCCTCTTTTATGTGTGAGTATTGGTGATTCAGAAACTCATTATGGCTCTGTGTTGCAACTTGTCTGTAAAATCATTCCATGCTTTTATGACATCCATAGTAATATCAGGGATATATCCAGATATAGGTACATATTTTCTCTCTCTTTGTGTGTGTGTGTGTGCATGCACATGTGGCTGCACGTGTGGATGTGTACATATTTTTTAAAAAAGGTATGTGTGTGTATATATATGTGTATGTATATATGGCTTTAAACTTGAAGATTGGAGCATACTTCCTAAGACTGGAATGAAAACACCCGTATTCTAAAAAAATTATTGCTAATATTTTTAAATTCCACCTATGACAGCCACCCCAGATGTGCTCAGAGCACGCGTGCATGTGTGTGTGTGTACAGGGTTCACTGCTAGCATTGGCATGAGTATGATGTACTGATATCTGGATTAATCTCAGTGTCATATTTTCTGTGGCACTTACATTTTACTTCCTTCATGTATAAAAAAGTTCAAATTAGACCTTAAGTGTTAATGGCAGTAATTTGTCCTGAACATTTTCCATACTTTGTTATTTGGTTTGTTGGTGTTTCAAGGTTTTGTGTGGCTGTTCAGTCAAGCATGTGATAAATGTTCCTCTGTACTGCATGCGGTGTTGTGTTTACAAGATATTTTCATATGTACACCCTTTGGTGTTTCCATTGTCACTGCTTTCATTGCTAGTGCATATCTCTGGGGGGAGGAGGGTGGTTGTAGCTCTCAAGAAAGGAAACCAGAACACTTTCTCCTTCAAGCTGTACAGCTATGAAAGAGAGGAAATGATTAAACGCTGCGTATACTTTCCCTTGAAATTATTGAACTTTAACTTCTCTTGCAGATAAGAAATGCAACCCAATAGTAGTTCAGTCATTTATTGGGTTCCTGGTTTTTGTGTCTTCAATGCTATTTCCTGGTACTTGTTTCTCTTACTGTCTTCCCTGTGACCATATTAAGGCAATTATTAGTCCCTTTTGTACGTGAAACCATTCCGGTGCCTGGGTGGATTTTTATTTCCACTTTACAGCACAAGGGTCAACAGAGTTGACCAGAGGAGCCCAACACCCTTTTTGTTCTGGGCCCCTCATCACGCCAGTCACACACTGAGCTGTTGAGGATGATGCTGGATGTCTTCAGACCTCACTGTGACCTCCAAGAAATGAGCTACAGTAGCAATCCTGCAAGTGGTGGATTTGATAACGGTGAGGTGTCTGCCCATGAAGTACTAAACAGGATAAAAAATTCTTGGCAGATGTAAATTCAACGTCTTTAGTACAGTCTGACCTTGCTGTGTGTCACAGAAGGCAGAAGCAGGACAGACAGCCACTTAGCAAACATGGCTTTCTGGTATACGTATTTCCTAAAACTCTAGTTTTCAGCAGAGCTAGGTTTTTTGTATAACTTTTAATTTCAATAATAACATCTGAAGGAGAGAGGGGAGGAGGACAGTCACATCAGTAATACAGCTTAGCTAATGAAAGCAGGTAGGGAAACCTTTGCAGTTAACTGAACTTTGGAAATCATGAGCAAGAAACAAAGGTGAACTCCTACACAGAATGTACTTTTTCATGTGTTTGATCCATGTAATTTTGTTTTCTTTTCTGTGCTATTTTTTGCAAAATGCAAGTAAGTGTTCTGGTTTATATTTATGAAGTAGTTGAAGCATTATTGAAGTTTAGTTGTAGATAAGAATGAACAGTTAAAAACCATATTGAATGTTCCTTTGAGTGCTTAAAATTACACAATTAGAACTGTAGTTAAGCACTAGAATAGAAATAATGTAATTTTCCAAAGAGCTAAAATGTAACAGCTCCCACTGATACTATCTAAATTTGACTCCATTTGTAGAAATCAACTAGGTAATTCAGTTGCTCAATTTTAGATGCATTTTTAAAAACGGTAGAGTGAACCTCTTTTCTTCCTAGTTCCTGTGCTGTACACAGAAAAGGAAGCTTACCTACCTAAGAGAGCTTTTGGGAGATGTTTGTAAGTAGCATATAAGGCTGTATGAGAGCATCCTTTGAGCCGTACCTTTTGAATGTCCCAGCACAATGTCAGATATTCGTTCATATAATGAAAAATGACAGGGTATCCCAGAAGTTGGAGTGCATATGGTTTGCCTCCCCCTTAGCTGACCTTTAATGCTGATGTTGCACAGAAGTATGAGATAAGGACTACTACTACCTTTGGACCTTGGGACCCTGCATAAGTGTTTGCCATGTACTCCTTGCACAAAAGGACTGGAGGAGAGTTGAAAGATGTTGGACACTCTACTATCACTGGTCACACTCTACTGTCTACGTCCAGGCTGAATCTGGACGTACCTGTTTCCTTTTTAGGAGCCTGCCATTCTCCTTTCTATACTTAGAACAATAGCTTCCAGCTGCAGTTTAGCATAAAGGACATTGTCCAAGCCTTCTAGCCAGCAGAAATGTTGCTTGCAATTCTGGTTTCTTTACAGCAGCTGTCTTTCAAGGGAAAATACATTATTCCCTGCTTATTTTTATAGGGTGAAAATCGATGAATTTGATTGGGATGAAACTGCTGAATGTAACTGCATGAATTATACTTTTTCTTTATTGAAATGCAGCTTGCACATCTCGTAGCTTTTGTAGAGGCAAGGTATTCTTATGGGCTTACTGGGTGGTGCCTCTGCAGCAGCATTTGCCCCGTGAGAGGTTTGTGACTATAATGCCAAAACTTTGCTATAGTTCAGTGCATTTGGAGTTGGAGATGGCTGACAAGTAGTAGTGATTATTTTCAAAAACTCTTTTCCCTCTTGCTTCTCTCCGTTTTACTGCTAGGGCTTCGCAGAATAACTGCTGCATGTCTTGCATGTTTCCCAGTGCTGGAATGCCCTCAGGAAAGGCAGATAAGAGTCAGAAACCTTCTGCTGAGTGTTTGTTCCCTAGTGTGTGTTAACTCACCAGCACTTCAGAATGAAAATGCTTCGTGTCAAGCCCATAACACTTGTGTGTTTGAAAAAAGGCCAAAGCAGAAGAGGGAGGAAATTTCAGGAAGAGAAAAGAAGCTGGTAATAATATGGATGATTTAGAAATTTCTGTTAAAAGAACTGGAGAGTTCCTCCTGTTCAGTACCCTAGGCACCTCCTTAATGACCATCTTCTGCACTTTTCTAGGTATGGTAGATGTGAGAGGAGGTAGGGAATATGCTTGGGCACAGATGAAAACAACAAATAAAGATGCTCCTTATGATAATTTGGGTAGAGCGATTTGGACAGACAGCGTTAGTCATATAAAAGTTTATTTGCTCTGCCTTCTGCTGCTTGCTGTATTCAGCACAAAAACAATGAGAGGGGGAATCAGTGGCAGTCAGAGAGTGACAGGCAGAAAAGGACTCCAGTCAGGGAGTGAGGACAGGAGAGAGCTCCAAGTAAGAGAGAGAGTTGGAGCTGAAGGAGTCTCTCCTCAGCAGCTTACATGTCCAAGCGGTCAAGACTTTTTTTTTTGCCTTGTCTGTTTGTTGTCCCATAAGTGTGAGAGGTCGTTTACCCGCTGTGCAAGACGCCAATATACACACAGGGCAGAGGTATTTTATTTCATGTCTGCACAGAGATGGGTGCGAGGTGGTAGCTCCACAAGGCTAGCACAAAGTTCGGTCATACAGGTACAGTATTTATACAGTCTAGTTATGCATATGCATAAGTGATTACACAAAGCAGTTTTCTGTTGGTCTACATTTTTTTCAACTTAAAGCTACAGTGCTACTTTACTATTCTGCGCACACTCAAAGGTGAGGGGTCTCTGCTTGGGCCGGGGTCTCCAGCTCGAGGGCTGTGACTTTTAGTATCATAATGAGGATAGTTTGTGTGAGGGTGCTTCTTATCACACTTCTACTAGTTGTTTCAGATGGTTCCCAAAACATCTTAATTCGCTTACATATTTCTTCAGGATGTGCTTTACTCCCAAGGACAGTAATTCTTGTTTAGATGTTCTGCTTTCCAGCCTGAATCCCCCTTATCAGCTTTACATAAGCCTTGGCGTCCACCAGCTCCTGTTAGACTACACTGTTAGACTACATGTTCTGTAGGGAAATAGGTTCATATTTCTTTTAACCATGTGATGGATGGGAGGACAGCCTTTTTTTTTTGTGTGTGTTCTTTTTCCATCAGACTTACTTCTTGGCAGATTTGGATTTGATCGCTAAGCTGTTTATCAAACAACTAAAGGTTTTTAAGAAGACAAAGCGTTGTTAAAGGAGGCCCATCTAAGTAGCCCTGATTAGATCATGGTGTCCTTTTGCCTGTAGAGGGATGTTTCTAAGAAATATTCTTCATACCTTAATCTTTTTTCCCTCTCTTTGTCTGCTGCTCCCCAGTCTATTGGGCCATTTCTGTTTCTGGCATTCAGACATGATCGGGTTACACCAGGGCTTCAGGAGTCTGCATGTCATTTGGCTGGTGAAACGTGACTGTCTGACTATCCCAAGCTGGCTGGAAGTGCCTGAGGGGGTGGAGGAAGGAGTTGAGCAGGGGATTGCCCCCTGCGGCATAGGTGGCGTGCTGTAACATGTTTGAATGTCCAAACCCCTGCAGTATTTTTCACCAAAAGCATAGAAACCTAAAATAGATGCAAAACCACTCAGGAAAAACCAAAACCTCCTGTAAGCCAGCTTCCAGAAGCATTTTCAGCCAGCATTTAGGATGGTAATGGTGCTTCACACCTCACAGATCCTTCAGTGTTTGTCTTTGCACGAGGAATCTCTGTTTTGACTGCAGCTGGATTGTCTCTATTACACTCTTGTCGCTGTTCAAGCACCATTTACTTAAAATGGCGTGGCCAGCCCTCAGAAAATTGTGTGCTGTTCAGCTACCTAATTTGACCATAAATGCATATTTGTTGCAAAGTCACAAAGGATTCATATAACTCCTTATTCCCAACATACCAGCATTGTGGCTTTGAAGTCCATGACTAGATGAAGTAGTCTTGAGTGACTTCATCATATCCGTTCCTCACACCCACCAAAGGCAGGACCAGCAGTCCTCATGCTGCTTTAATTGTGTCCTGTTTTATTGCAGTATTACGTATGTGCCAGCAGAAAATTTAGACGAGTACAGGGCCAGTTTGGGACAACAGACAGAGGGAGCTGTGCCACTTGAACTTTTTTCTTCACATACTGTCAGGTGAGTCAAAAGACTTACTGTTTTCTCCCATGGGGGTCTCAGATGTAACTCTTTCCATACACTTTGCACAGTTCAGGAAGATAAGTTTTATTTTACAAGAGCTGAAAGATGGATGATTTTCTTCAGACCAGCGGCCATTACAATAAAAAGCTGTTCAGAATACAATTTTTGCTTTGGCTAGCAAATTTTTCTGACATTTTCACAAGGCTGTTTTATAGATGTTTGATCCACCCAAAAAGGAGATTGAATGCTGCCTCATCCTAAACTTCTCTTAAATGCTATGCAATTTGATATACATATCGCCACAAATAACTCAGTGCTTCCAACATGAGAATTTGGCATTGATGGTTTTTCCAGAACATGGAAAGAATGAATTATGCTGTCCTTTTCCTTGAGTTTCAAAAATTCGTTACAGTTATAGGCCAAAATATTCAAAGTGACTAATAATTTTTGTTTTCTTGAAATTAATCTCTAAAAACAGTAACTGTTTTTGAATATTGCTGTTGTAATTTTTTCCATTTTGGAAACAACGAGTAATTACCTTCAGCTTTGATTTGGTTCTAGTTCCAAAATTCAGAGTCTTTTATTCTGTGGTTGTCAGTTGATAGCAACTTAATTGCAGAGACATGTCAACAGGGAATCCCCAAACACAATATGTAGTCTAACAGACATCTGAAAAAGAAGTTCCTTGCATGAACCCTGTGTACAAATTCTAATGCTGGCAGGGGGATCCAGAACATGAAATTTTGCAGTGAAATCTAGGGATTATGTGGGTTCTTTAAAAATGAATTGCATGTTCCTGTTCATCAGCAGGGAACTCCCAGAGCTTCCAGAACGTGAAGAGGGGGAGGGAGAAGAAAGTGAACTTCAAAATGCAGCTTTCAGTAACTGGAACCAGCCCAGAAAGTAAGTGCAGATCTAGTTGCACAGTATAAAATCTCATCTAAAATTCAAAAACTTTGAAACCTGTAATCTATTTTAAGAGGAATAAGAAAACAACAGAATTGCTGCGCTTATGTATATTGTGTGTTGCAGGAGTAATTCACTGTTGATTTTTACTGCCATTGGGCTAAATCCCTGCAGTCTAGCAGGTTCGTGATTGCTTTAGTAATTTATCTTTATAGGGTGACTCTCTGGGAGCCAGTAAGAAGAGATGAAGAGAAGTATTCAAAGTTTTGATTAGAATCCAAAATAAAGTGAACAACCGTAGTCACAATTACAGACTTGATGGACAATTCAGTAGATAACTCCCACTGAAAGACAAAACTTTCCAAGGAGGAGTTATTTCTGAATGTTTTTAAACCATTGTGCAAATCCAGGTGTCTTCAGTGTGCAGCACTGTCATAATCACAACAGATTTTCATTTATTTTGGTCCTTGTTTTGTCACAACAGGGTTGAACTCTGGAGAGAGCCTAGCAAGTCACTAGGGATCAGCATTGTTGGAGGACGAGGGATGGGGAGCCGCCTGAGTAATGGAGAAGTTATGAGAGGGATCTTTATCAAGCACATCCTGGAAGACAGCCCAGCTGGCAAAAATGGAACGCTGAAAACCGGAGATCGGATTGTGGAGGTATCAGCTGAGTGCCTTTTGCTTGCAATACCCCCAGCACCTCAGGAGCCGCTGAGGTGGTTGTGTGGTCCTGGGCTGACAGCTGTGTAATTGCTCCAGCTGGCACCACTTGAGCCATAAAGAGTATAGTACCATCTGCTGATGTTTGTGTGTAGACAGCTTTAAGATGAATATTCAACCTAAAGCATAGATGACTAGCTGTGTGAGCAGGGGTCTACAAAGCCAGCAGTTCTACCTTCCTGTTTTAAAGCCAGCATGGGTAGGAAAAAACTTAAGTTTGGTGAAGCTAAAAGGTTTTACCTTTGCATATTGGATGGCAACAGAAATGGCCAGTGAATAGCAAATCATACAAATAAATGCCAAGCTTATTTCCCTCTTAAATCTTAATCAGATCACATGATTCTTGTGCATCTTGTGCTGGAATTAAGGGAGACACAATTTTTTTCCTGCTGAATGAAGAAGGCTGGATTTGATACAGGGGAAGTTAAGAGCATTGTGCCCATGCCTGAGGATAGAGTAACCCGTGGGTGGAGTTGCAGGGTGGAATTTATCTAGATTTCTCTTCTGCTTAGCCAATCCTGTGCTCATGCAGCCACTTCTGCTTTCTCACTTAAAGGTACTGAAGAATGAACATACTGAAAGGAATGTGTCTTTCCTGTGATGATTATCAATAAGTCAGACATTACCCTGTCTCCAGTGTCAGGCCATTAGGAACGGCATTCCTCTTCACCCTGCTGGATGTCCTTAGCTGACTGTCCATCAGTAAGAACATAACAAGCAGGGTGATGGAGATGGTGATGCTTCCCCTGGATCAGACTGAGCTTGCTTTACATGGTGATACTTAAACTGCAGTTTACCATTTGCTACAAGATCCATATAAAGGATCTTTAATTAGTACCTTAATATAGGTAGCACTTTCTACAACAGGATGGAAGAGTTTCCAGTGTATAACAAGTTGGGAGGTGGAATTTTGCTTGATGGCCACAAAATTAAAAAACATTCATTATATCTGAATACCTGGATTTTTATGAACGCAGTGATTGTCTCTGACAATGATGCTTGCAGAAGTTGAAGTGGGTGAGTGAAATTAAGTAACTAATGTTGTGTTAATGTGACTGTTTCTGAATGGTTTATTTCAGTTTCTCAAGTTGTGGCATATGTAGGCTTTTCTCTCTACTAATGCATACAGTATTTCAGATATGGAGAGTTGGAGAGCCTTAGCGTTATTGTTCAGTTCCTCATAGGTTTAGAATTTTCTTTCTCAGATTGTTTTCGTTCTCCCTTTATTTACATTGGATGAGTAAGTTTAAGGTAGAGTTAGACAATGAAAAAGGTAGCGGTAATCCTCATTATACAACTTTGTGTGCAAGAATTGCCACTAACAAATAACCTTTCTGTGTTAGCTTCTAGCTTTTATTGTGGTCATTGTGAGAATGCTTTCCTGATGCTAACCTCACCATAACATGGTTCTTACCTGGATCGCAAGACAAACTGTTTTACACAACAATAGATATGAAGGCATGAAGAAAAGCAACCAGGCAAAAATTTGTCCTTAGCCATCCTTTGTAAATGCTTTCTTCTACAAGAGAGAAAGCTTTTCAGCCCTGACCTAAAAATTTAACTTCTGCGGAAAGTGTCTAGTAGCTAAAATTGGTCTTACCTTGCTTTTTTTTAAAAAAAAAAAAAAAAGGAAAAGAAAGGAAAAAAAGTGCAGTGTACTGACATAATACCCCATAATGAAAGACCCTCCAGCACTTAACAAGTTTCCGTTTGTAAATCTCATCAAGTCCTGGGAGGTAGGTTATCCTGAGATAGGATTTACAGGAAGTGGTATTTGGCAAACGCTACCACTCTTTTCAGATTACCTTATCTCTTCTTATTATCATATCTCTTCTATTACATTGCCTGTGGGAAAACGTATGGAGCCTGAACAAAAACGTTGAAAAACCTGTTTTTAAAACCATGGAGAATATTTACTTGATATCTTTTCAGTGCTCCTGGAAATCTCAAATCTGTGTGCGAGGGACTTCAGGCCAAGTCAGTAGAAACCTTTTCACCAGCAACGGAGGTTTGGGCTTAGGTTTTAGTCAAAGTTCCCTAACCAAAACCCAGAGCTGACTCATGATTATTGTAGCTTCTTGCAATGTTAAGATGAGGCCTTCCAATTACAGGTGGATGGAATTGATCTCAGAGATGCCAGCCATGAACAAGCTGTGGAAGCCATACGGAAGGCAGGCAATCCTGTAGTCTTTATGGTACAGAGCATTATAAGCAGACCAAGGGTAAGCATAAAGAGTATGAAAAGAGATGTAATACATAGTAATAGATGATACAAATGTTCAAGGTGGTGGTGTTTGGGAATGGGATATTTAATCCTGAATGTTCCATCTCAGCTATTTTAGGAACAAAGATTTGATTTAAGTATTATTTCTATTTAGAATGAAATCGATTTGGATTTGGAATTGCCCTCCAGCACGCCGTCCTCAAACTATTTTGAAAAGCCTCAAGAAAGATAATTTGTTGGGGGGCAGAGTAGGAGTCTTAACTAAAACCAACTCTTAGAGATTGACAGCATGTCTGAGGAGCGCATGCAGAAATACAGCACTTGTTAAAAAATTCATTGGACATTAATGAAAGGACTTAGAAGTACACGGAAGTTTTCCGTCACTAAGCTGCATGGACGTTGCAGACAAAAGCTACTGAGCTTTCATATAAGTTGCTTGCATCACTAGAAACTAAACTTCCTCATTGTAGAGTCTGTGTAAGCTGCATGTTTATTTACTAGTTGTCTCATAACTCTTGTTCCCCAGCCAGAGTCTCTTTATAGCCCTTCTTCAGCTTCTGCTCCCTGTGGGCAGAAAACTACTAACCCATTTTATCGTCAGTCGCCTAAGGTAAAGTTGCATGAAAAAGCTCTGTTGAATGTTGGTGATTGATACTCAAGCTACTAAAGTAAGGCTTTTGCATTTGCTGTGATGTGAACAAAATTGCCACTGCTGAATGTTTAGGCCAGTTTGGGATGGGAATGATGCCATTACTTTATCACAACTTACTTTTATTTAGAGAATGCTCCTTTGCTATTTTTAATTGCAGTTGTTTGTTCTCTTTATTTTCCAGTTATTAAGCTTGTTGGTTATTTCTTGATGTTTATTAACAAACCCTTGTTTCTCTGTAAGCAGAAACATTGCAAATGCTCTTACTGTACACATGCTTTGTGTTGTGATCTTTGTAAATGGCATTATATTTATTGTCTTCATCTTCTGAAACTTGCATCTGTATTTTATAAGAAGGTCTTATAAGGGAATTTCCTGCCTTCATTCATGTGCAGTCACCCAGATAGCTAGCTGCCTGCACACAGTAGCTATATTTAATATGGTACCACTACGTATTTAGCAAAGCAGTTTCAAGCTACATGTTGCTAATGTCAGTTTCTTCCCCTTTGTTTTCTTCTTTCAGGCTACTGTACTAGTTAAAGAGATCCTAAGTGTACTGCAGAATAGCCCAAATAATGCAAATGGGCTGTGAAAAGCTAGTTGATAGTTTTGACTACATTAATGACACATTAATGATGACACACTAATAAAATGCTGAAGACAAGTTAGTTGAAAAAAGAAAAATAAAAAAGAAGGTAAAATAAATCCCGTTATTTTAGGTTTTGTTTTGGAAAAAAAACAGTAAAAGGAAAAATACCCTCTATTTTAGCATTTGCTTTTCTTGTCCTAGACTGTACAAGAAAGCATGCTTCATGCACACTGTTTAAAACCTACCTGTTTAGGCAAACCCAAATGCTCCATATTTTATCACAGTAGTCATTCCATATTAATGCAATGCTGTTGCATGGCTTAGAATCTGAGCTAGCAGTAGTATTTTAGATGCTATGCCATCATAACAAAATACAAAAGGCAAGATTTTGAATTACAGTGGCTGATCTTTTGTTTTCTCTTTTACTAGGATTTCACTGTTTATATACAAAATGTTTGTGATGCTTTAGTTGCTTAAAATTTCATCAAGATACAACTTAAAATTTTATGCAGATGACAAATGTAATGGTTAAAGTGTAATAAGATCATTACCCTGGCAAATTATTTTTCCCAAACTTCTCTTTATAAAAGACAAAATCAAATGTGAATTGCATGTGTACACAGAAAATCTTGTACTATAGGGAAACTGCCTGTTGACTTTGAGTGACTCACCAGTGAAGAAACCTTGTTCATGCACAGCTCTACTTTTTCATTGCTGAAGATACTGTAGAACCAAGGCATATGTTGTCTTACCAAATTACATTACTTTTTGTTTTGCAAAATGATATTTGAGAATAAACGTTTAGAGATGCATTTTCTATTTTCAGGAGCATTTCAAAAACCAAAATGCTTGTAGAAAATTTGTAAACAGCAACATATATCTGGATTAAATTACCGTGATATAAATGTATCCCTTGATGCTGCAAGCTTTTCACATTCCTTTCCACTTATAATGCTTCTTATTTTCCAGCAGTGTTAAACTTAGAGCCCTAAGACGTTTAGGCAATTGCCAGATGGATACACCTAGTGTAGAAATTACTTTTAAGTATACATTGAATAGTATTTCCAACATACTATGCAAAATCAGAGCTGTCCCTTCTTTATTGAACAAGTTCTGATCTCGGAGTACAGTGCAAAAACTACATAAGGAATCTAAATGATCAAATTAAATCCTTCAGTTTTGTACAAATATGAAAACTTTTTGTTTTAAATAATAATAAAGAAGTACCTTGCATTGTTTAAGGAGAAGACCAGAGAATTTAGTTTCATTAAACTATAAATTCAGAATATTATAGATGCATGACACACATACAAAGTAATCCATAAAAGTTACTGTTAGAGATGAAGTCTGTTTAGAGATGCATAATATTACTAAACCTTCTCTTTTGCAAAATACACAGTGAGTGTGTTACCACAAGAGGTAGATCAAATTATGAGAATTAATCTGTGGTTTTCAAAATAAAGCTAAACCTATGGCAACATTACAAAGAATTGTGTTTATTCTAATCCAGAAATCCACAATTTTATAATTAACTAATGTGTAAGAGTATTCCATATGCTGAGATGCTTGGACAAAATTGTAGAAGTAGCACAGCAAGTAAATTTTCTGTTGTTCATGCTGCTGAATTCTGCACTTTATGTACTTTGTGGGCTAGAACAGGTATGAGGATCGGTGCTTTTCCTCTGCGCTCCGCTAAACATAGCTGATAGAAACACAGGGCCAGTACAGTTTTGCTTACCTTCACATGTCTGTAGCAAAGTGCAGGAAGTGGACCTTGTTTGGTTAGCACAAACTGCTAAATAAATATGTTTTGTTTCATGAGTCACAAAGGGTTCATTTAAAAATGGTTTTGCTTAGTTTTTATTATGTTTTTCTTTTACAACCCTTCCCTGCCTTTCCCACAGAACAATCTTTTCTGTAGGCCAGCTGTCTTCAGCAGCACTAACCCGTTCGCTGATTCTTCTCAGTTCAACACTAACAAGGTTGGATGATGACACACTGTCTGCTTTTGACTCACCAAACATTATATGTGTGCTTCTTTGCTGTTAGTGTCTCTCTGCATTTAAATTATTTTATACCAGTTCGGGTAAAATATTGTGCTGATGAGAGTGCAAATTCTGTGTAATGAATTAAAAAGACACAGACACACATGCACATAGAAAAGTTTTGAAGAAGTTAAAAAATGCCAGCTCCATTAATCATAATGACTAAATCTGATCTAATCAGAGCTACCAAAGGAGTAGGTTCTGAGTTACAAAATCAGTCCCTGTGGTATATGTTAAAATATCCACCTGAGTGTAACTCTCATCAGCATGAGGTGTTTTACTACTATGTACTTTATTTTATGTGGTTAGGACTTTCCAGCTTTGATATCTCTTTTTTCTTTCTGCATGAAAACAAACAGTGACAGCTTTTGTTTTATGATGCTGAAAATATTTTCCTTCTGCTTCTTGAAAATTCTCTTACTGCACCATGAACAGGATGCTGACATCTTTGGAAATATGAAAAACGTTAGATTCTGGCTTTTGTAGTTAGTGCTTACTGGATGTTATTCATATTGGGAACAGAGTTAATCTCTAACACAATAATAAATAAAGACCTAATTCTTATGTGCATGCATTTCTGATTTAATAAAATAATTTCTAGCTGGTTATACATCTTGGGAGTGATTGTGCCCTTTGTCTATTTTCCCGTATTGTCAAATATATTGAATGTACAATGAACTTTTATGATATGATATGTGGTCTATAATTGCATGTGTGTTTTTTGAAATCTGTCTTTATGTTTGTTACAGTTCTGAGGAAAGGGAGTAGAAGCATAACATAAATGATGGCTCGTATTTTCTATATTTTGAAAAGTGTATTTCTGAAAAAAATTGCACATATTTTTAGAGAAAACCTAATGTTTCTGCAGTTTCTGCATAATTCCTTTTTTAACATTGAGATAAGAATGGTCTCTTGTCACCTCTGTCTGCTTCTGCTGAACTAAGGTTCACGTACAGTAAGAAACTTTGCTGAATCAGGGTCCTTAATAACCCCTTGAATACTTCTGCGTGCTTATAAATGGAGTTAATAAAGTTGCTGCGGTTAGTAAAATGAATCCGTAATTGAAAATGAGTTGTTCATTAATAATACTGTGTATCACCAAAGGTGCTGTAACATGTGGATTGCTGTTTTCTGTTACTGTAGGAGGTATCGAATCCAATTAGAGTTACCTTCCGTTGTTCCCCAACTAACCCTTTTGCTCCCACACCATTCAAGGTTTGTCTTGATTCCAGTGAGCGGGTCCTACTGTATGTGTGCTGTATGTTTGTACATGGCCTGTGACTGTGATACCTTCTGGAGTACTGCTGCTTCCTCCGCGTGTGCCTCCTTTGTTGAAAGTAATACTGCTCCAAACTTGCTGCCATTTTTAATAATTGCTTGGCTGTGATTGGAGTGACCCTGGTAGCCAAATGCGTTCAGACGCTGTCTAATGCTTTGCATTTTAAATGAAATACTGTGCCGTGGCACACTGAAAGTATTTCATGAGTTAAAGCATTTTAGGTTTTTTGTGTGTGGCCCGATTCAGGGAGCAAAAGTCTTATGTGTGTGTAAACTGCGGGGGACAGCTTCTGCTGCTGGCAGTGCATGTGTGGCAGGCTGAGTTCTGGAGGCAGGACGTGGTCCCCTCCACCCAAATGGCATTGTAACACCCTTTTTACCCTTCTCACAAAGGTGCCTTGCTTTTACTTCCGTTTCAGCATTTCCTTAAACATCAGACATGTTCAGATTTATGTACGCGTGCACAGAGGTACAGAGAGATGCATTTTTTTTGTCAATCAGATCATGGTGGCTGCAGTTCCTAAGTACTAATCTGTCAGGATGTAGCTATACATCCACACCTTATAGATCTTCCAGAGGTCCTTGACAACAATTTTTTGTTCTTTTTTTGGTCATGTTTTCTTTAATTTTGCGAAGTTCATGGACACTATCATTTAGCAAGAGTACAACTAAAGTGAGATGTTAATTTTGGTTTTAATACACAGAGGCTACTGTAAGGTCTGCTCATCTGGTCTGCTTTCACACTGTATTTCCTCATTTTTTCAGTATGTTATGTAGCTTTCTAGTTAGAACTCTAGGAAGCACTCTGAAAAATTAGTGTTTCTACAACTACTCTCCCCTTCACCCCTCCTTGAGGTAGAGGTCTGTCACCAACTTTTCTCCATGGTGGATACAGGAATTTTTGATTATGAAAAATTACTTCGAATGGTATTAAGTAGTGTTTCCACCCTACTCTGATTCTGATGGGTGACAATCTCTTTGCTAGAATTTGCTGCTTCACTTGAGGTTTATGTCTGCCCGGTAACTATTAGCATGTTTTAGAGTATAATTTGCATAAACTCTAAATAATTCCTACATGAAGTTTAGTGATGCAATGTATCATCTCACCAGGATGGCATTGTCGTAGATTTGAAGCACAGATCAATGTGACTGATATAATGGTACAAAAAATCATATGGCATTCCTATGGCATTTTTTATATAAATGATTGTCTTGGGTGCCACATTAAAACTTCCCACACTTTTGACATTTAATGACTTCTTAGGCTCCTTTTTCATGGAGAAGCAGAATGAGGGAACTGAAATAGGACATTTGCGTTTTCTTTAAATCTTTGGAGTATACAGAGAGTGAAGGTAACTCATTTTCCCTGAGAGATCGGACCTTCTTTAAATCTCACTATGACTAAATTGGTAACTTTCTAGTTTTTTCAACACCTTCAATTTAAAGCAGATTGAAGTCTTCCAAGGTGTATGTTGTTATCTGTTTCACTGTTGCCTCTGATGAAGAAATTGTCTTAGTGTTTTTGACAGCCAGAGGTACCATCTGAGATACTGTGTTCAAACTTTTGCTAATGGAGGTAATGAAAGCTGAAATGACGAGAACAGGGCTATGAAGCTAGGTCAACACCTGAATATCCTAGTGTTGGAAAACTGCTTGGTTTTCATCTAAAGTTTTTGTTTACATCAACGGCTGATCTGCCAAGTATCAGTCTCTCGGTCGTGCATAAGATTCAGAATGATGATATTCAGACACGAGTTTCTTGCCTACATGTTTACTCTGAGCAAGCCAAAATGATATAAATTGCAGACATTTAGCCGAATCCCTGATCAGAGTCCATATTCCTCAGGGAAACTAACTTGAATGGAGGCTTGCCAGATTGTGGATTTGGGCGTTTAACCATTATATTGCAGCAGTCATGTGTTTATACTTATAACTTTTTGTGAATATGAATAGACCACATACATCAAGACCAAGATTTTTCTCCTTTATGATTTAATCTGTATCCTCCTTTATTTGATCTCCCCTGTGCAGCTTATAGGAAACAGTAAATAAGACTGAGAAAGTCCAGTTACTGTGGATTTCTTCAGTTATGTCTGTATTGTTTTGTTTTTAAATTGTCCTTTCAGTTAATACTCCAGTTATTTTCTTTTTTGTGGAGGCATTTTTCAAAGCACCAAGTTCTTTGTTTCCTTTCCCTTTCCTCCTATTTAGCTTCCAAAGAGTATCATAGGAAGAAATTATATGCAGTGGCTTTTAAAAATAAAATTAAGTAGAAGTCTTTTACAAATATGGCATTAAAAAAAAAAATCACTTCAGTCTTCGTAAGAGACTTTTTTCTGAAATGTAAAGTGGCACATAAAACTTTACTGAATTGGGCTTTTATTGTGAGTTCTGTTTGCTTCCAAATACATTTTGGAGTGATGTTATCTCTTACCTTGCCTGGTGTTTGTTTCTATCTTTGATCTCTGGCAGCCTTTCTGTGCCGTGTTACTCATTTAGAATTCCAGCTGCTTGGTATTTAAACTTCAAAGCCATAGTCATTGCCATTTTGACATTTTTGTATACTAGTTTGCCGTACGCGGAGTCTGCATCTGCTTAGCCACTGCATTTTTCTTATTCTCCACAGGCATTTGGTCAGCCTGATTTAGAGCCAGAAAAGACTTCGCTTTGTAACTTGCCTCTGCCCCCTCCTTCAGCATTTTCAGGAATGAGCTGTGATGTTGCACAGTCATCTTCTAGCAGAGTCCCAGAGGATGTGGAGAAGGAGGATGAGTTCGGTTACAGCTGGAGTAAGTTTATCCTTTGTGATAATGTTTGAAATATTCAGTGTTGAAATAGCACTGTAGCAGAAGATATGGGAGGTCCAGTTTGAACTACTTTGTTCTTGTGTGCTTTGTGGTTTGGGTGTTAAGTGTTGCTGTCAACTTTCAGTTGTGCTTGGTCAGATGCACATGGTGAAATACAAAACTAATTTGTTCTTCTTCATTGCACTCCAGTCTCTGTTTTCCTCTGTGGTCCAGATTGTGTTTCACATGTAGGACTACTTGAAGAATTTAAGTGTACTCTAGGTAACTGATGGCAGTGACAGATGTGATAGCTTCTATTACCTGAAGGTGTTGCTGGAGGAAAGCTTATTGCTTTTATGTGTGAAAAGTCTTTTTTTAAGAGAAGTGTTAATGTTTTGCGAAGTTAGAAGGAAAACAAGGAACTAGAAATACTAAATCACTTAAGGCTTAGCTTAAAAGAAAGTGTGGCGTACACTTAAAATTTTCTCATCTAGTTAGGATTCTTCTGTCAGATACTGCCCACAGGACACTGATCTTGACTATCTAGGTGACTTGTAAAACTTTCTAATGTAAATCCAACCTCTGCTGCTCACACTTTTACATTTAGAAAAGATCGTGCAGCGCTATGGAAATCTACCAGGGGAGCTACACGTGATTGAGCTGGAAAAAGGAAGGACAGGTCTGGGACTTAGTCTTGCTGGTAACAAAGACCGATCCAGGATGAGTGTCTTTATAGTGGGAATTGATCCAAATGGAGCAGCTGGCAAAGATGGCAGGTTACAGATTGCAGATGAGTTACTAGAGGTGAGTTTTTGCAATTTATACTGAAACCCAAACATACTGACTTAAAATGCACTCAAATACTAGATTCTTGCTGCAATATAGATGTTCTTCAGTGGACTTCAAAATCCCCAAGTTACCCAAGTTGACATCACTATACTACCAGATTTTCATTCTGGTGCATGCCAAATAGTTGCAGCTGGGTTTTTTTTTTCCTGGTTATAGTAGTACTAAGTAAAGGTGTGTGTGTATTTAAAATGGATAAAAATGGGGGATGACAGCAGTTTCTGGGTTATGGAGATGTATGGAAGGGCAATGCATTGCATACCGTGGAAAATAGTGCAGTCCTTTAGTGCTCCAGACTTTCTAATTACTTCTCTGTTTACTGGAAGTGTGATAATATCAGAATATTTTTACATTGTGTGACATATAAAATGGAAATTAAATTGGGGAAACAGGAACAGATCCATTTGTATTATGGACTTTAATCTCATGACACATTCAGGCTGTTTCCTAGTGGCTTTGTGGAGGGACCCAGCCGCTGAATGTGCGGCTAACATTCCCGATATGTATATGAGCACAAGGTGTATTTTTATATTACCACAGTTCAGTTAATGATACTTCCAGATGTATTCTCTGCTATACCTTTTCCCATTCTTTCTGATAGCAGTAAGTAACATTACCCTCACATAAATGCTTTGTGTAACTTCAAAACTGTATGTGGAGGTGTTTGAGGATGCACTGGGGAGATGGTACAGGGAGGGAATGGTGAGACTGAACAAAGCTTGAGGGAGACACTAATAAAGTAAATTATGTAGGCTGGCAGTTGCAGGCTAGGAGAGAAACTAAGGCATTTGTGGCACTGTGGACCTAGTCTCATGGAGGGACCTGTTAGTTGCAGAGTCCAGTGTTACCTGCTAGATGGTTCTTTTGAATCAGTAAAAATGTCTGGTTTTAAAACCTTGATGTTGCAGATGCTTAGTACCCTGAGAACACATTGAAACACATCTCACTGAGTCTGCTCTCATGTGATTTCTTGCTTGCTGTCCACGGTGTAAACCTGCAAACTGATGCTAAGAGGTTGTCTCAACCTCTTCTGAGAGGAGACATCTGAGCTTGCTCCTTATGTTCCCAAGTAGCTGTCCATCAGCTGTGGAGGGACATGCCCTATACCCCAGCTTACAGCCTGACCATGGTTCTTCACAAGCCCATGGCAAACACTGGAAGCAGTGCTGCGTCTGGATTGTCACCTCCAGTGTAAATGACAGGGCTCAGTAGCCCTGTGACCATGCCTCATGGACACAGCCTGCGTGGGAGCTGAGGGGTTGCTGTTATGCCTAGCCCTCAGTTCATTGTCTTGCGTTTGTTGCTCACTGTTCACTGTTTCTCTGCTTTTCTGCTTCTCTTAGTACTACCTGGATGTGTGTGGACCCTTTGTGTAGGTCCAAGCTGTCCTTTTCCAGTCATTTGCTCTTTCTTAGAGTGGACTTCTGCACTGCAGTTTTCCATTTCCAAGAACAAATGCAACTAATAAAATGTGAGCGAATAATGGCCTTATTCTGCAAATTCACACTGATACCTCCAATCATGTCTGAATCATAGGAGCTTCAAGGTGTTTCAGTGAGTCTGCTGTGCCAAATGAAGATAATGACTGTCAGGTCAAATCTTCAGATTGTAAATGCACCGGTGTTCAGACTCCTGTGTATAAAGTGCCTGGCTCTGAGCTGAGATTTGATAAATAATAGCGATCCCGTTGCTGGGTATAAGCGATTCATTTATTTGTTATGGTTAGTATTTCCCATGGCCCTGCTTTATCACCACATCAGTCATGAGGTGATCAATGGCAAGTGGAAATAGATTATGTGCCAAGTCAACACAGTATCACTCAGAGAATGACATTTTTAGCACTGTGACAGTGTTAGTCTGAAATCAAACTATAAGGAATTTTTTACTGGAAGAAGGGAGTGAAAGCAGGACAAAATATACGCTGTTATTTTAATACAATTTCTGTGTTAGCCAGTGATGTGGGATAATTGTTTTAAAGCTTAAAAATAGTTTAAGAATAAGGGAATTAAAATATTTTGAGAAATAATTGCTGCCTTCCTTTGTATAGATAAATGGGCAAATACTCTATGGAAGGACTCATCAGAATGCTTCCTCAATAATCAAATGTGCACCATCTAAAGTAAAAATAATCTTTATCAGGTGAGTTCTGGTTAAAGGTTTGGCTAAAAAGGTTTATTTTTAATATGCTCAGGTTTTGCACAGAATGTTTCTGTTTTATTTTTAATTTTGGTAAGGTAGATGTGCTTTTGAACCCAGTTCTTAGTAGTTGCTAAATGTGCTTTGAGTTTTCTGTTTTGATATTTGCATTGTGAGTGCCAGAAATAAAGTAAAAGAAAGGGCTAGACTTAAACTTGTTCTAAGAAATATGGTGCTGTATTACTGCATTCTTACTACATTCTTTACCTGAATCTATTGTAGAAATAAAGATGCAGTAAATCAGATGGCTGTTTGCCCTGCAAAGTCAGTAGAGGCTTCACAGTGTACTTCAGGGACACTTCAAAATCAAGAGGTAAAATAAATTTTTGTTTTTCTCATTTCACTGAGACACTAACATTGTTCTGGATAGAGGATTGCCCTGTCTGCTTAGCAAATAATACAAAAGAAAAAGAAATCCAAGGGAAAAACAAATGAGATTTTAATAAAGCCACTAAATTTAGTACAGCTGTGCTCAATTCTATTTCACTTTATGTTCATCTAAACTATGAAGTAAATCTAACATTCCCATGAGTAGGGCTATAGCAGTTTAAATGAATCCAGAAAATGATCAGACTCACTTTAAATGTTTGTGTGCTACTTTATTTTGGTGCAATATGTTGAATATAGTTGCTTACAGTTATGTTTTCATTTTCTATTAGATTGATACCAGTGGTGCAAACTCCAGTGCTTGTTCTGACTTCAGTTCATGTAAAAACATTCAGTATGTGGAACTCCCTAAGGTATGTGCTGAAAATTAAATTTACATCAGCCACATTTGTATTCACTAAGTTACTTTTTTGTAATGGAGTCCCTCTTATGGCAAACAAACTTTGTCCCTTACTTACTGGAAGTCAGAACAGAGATCTCTAGAGGTCTTCTCTTCCTATTTGTGAATGGACCCCAAAGTTTTCTGGACATAATGACTGCCTTTGGCAACCTTATGAGTCTCTTTAAGTTCACATAAATTTGCCAGTTGCTCTGTGCCTCTGGAAGAAGTCACCTCTTGTCCTATTGGCAAAATTTTTGGTAACCAGCTGCTGGTGGTGCCTCAGGTAAAATCATTGCCTTAGTTTTTCGAAGTAAATGAATTAGCAGATTATAAGCACCAAATCCCCCAAACAACATGCATATTTGGTGGAAACTATGCAGCTGGGAGAAAATGGCCAGGTGTTCTGTAACTATGAAGCTGCCAAAGGAGGGTGGAGAAATTGCTGCTCCTGCTTATTGACATGGAGAAGACAGTTGCATTCAGTGGACATAAGGATAGAGACTTGTGAACTGTTGGTAAGTTTTTCTCCTTGGAAGGCATCTAGCCTCCATTATTAACCAGGAGAATATCTTACAGATGATGGTATCCAGATGATTTAATTCTAGGTGAAAGCATTAGGGAAATTTCACTCTGCCACAAACATTTACTCATTTCATGGGAATAGCATACATTTTTCTGTCCTCTGTATTTTCCACTCCTGTGTGTATTTTTTCTGTGGTTTCAAATAATGAATTTAAGCTATATCATGAAGCTTTATTTTCCTCAGTTCATAGTTTCCAAATATTTTGTTTTTTACTGCTATTTATGAATTTAACAACTGAATCGCAATTAACCTTGTAAGTTTCAAAGGAGTGGTTTTGAATTTAGAAGTGTTTTAGATTTATCTTGGTAGTCAATATACTGTTTGTAGGTTGGCAAAATCTATTTCAGAAACAGATTAGTTTAAAACAAAAATCTTGATGCATTGTGAAAACACAAACTTTTGTCTGCAGGCTTCATTAGTCTTTAGTGAATGTATTCTAACATTTTGATAAACATAGTACCTAACCATTTGCATTTTTCTGTTTGCCCCAGGATCAAGGAGGCTTGGGAATTGCCATTAGTGAAGAAGACACAATTAATGGAGTAGTTATTAAGAGCTTAAATGATCATGGTGCAGCAGCAAAGGTGTGAAAACGTTAAAATCCAAATAGGGAATGAAAAATGTTTTTTGGAATAGCATTCAGAGCTCATATTTTTTATCCTGTGTTATTTCCAGGACGGACGAATCAAAGTTGGAGATCAGATCCTGGCAGTGGATGATGAGATTGTTGTGGGATATCCAGTAGAAAAGGTGCTTCTGAAGTGTCAGGAATGTTGCAGAAATCACACCACTTAGTGTAGGAGGTGATTGTGTCTTAAACAAACCAGTGGGGTTTTCATAACCATACTCTGACTTCATTTTCAAAGCTGGCTAAAGAACCAAAGATCTGCAGACATTGTCTGGATAAGGAAAATACTGCAGAATAAGCTAAAGCTCAAATTCAAAGCTCAGCTGCTATTTTACATTAATGCACTACATGAATTGTCTGTCTCTGTGCTACAAATGTGATTTTTTTTTTTTTTTTCCTCTGTGGTTTAGATCTGATGACCGAGAGGCACTTAGTTGTGGGATAAAAGCCATGAACTATCACTCAATAATGACTCTTCATAGCTACTCCACTTTAAAAGTATTAGAACCAGTAAAATTAACGTGTAAATTTATATGGGTGAGTTGCATCAGTGGTAACTCACTGTGCTTATACATGGGGAGTGTCTGTCATAATGGCGTCATTATATTCCAAGCCTGGTATTTCAACCCTTTGGAGAAAACTATCTCCATTTCTAAATAACAAGATTTATTTCTAACTTCTAGCTCTGCAAACTCTATTTGGGTTCTGTAATGAATCAAGGAGGGCTTTTTTTTAGCACCTGCCTTGCTACCAAGAAAAGTGATTCTTTAGGCATGAGAAGATCACTTTCTGTTTGTTAAAGGGCAATTAGGAGAGCATCCGTCTTACTCTTTGATGTGCTGCTATCTCTGAAGCAGTAAATGAGTAAGAGATAGTGAAGTTGTCTGCAGGGAAGTAGATAGGCTTTGGAAGAAGAGACAGAGAGATTGAGTAAGTAATTTCTGAAAATACTTTAATTCTACTGAAATGTAAAGTCTTGGGAGGATTTGTTGTCTTTCTGTGAGATGGCAATTAATTTTGAAGGTTTTTCAGTGTCCCCTTAAACTAGATTTTGCGTTACATCCTAGTGTCCTTCTCTCCCGCCCATAGTTCAGAGAGTATTTTCAGGTTTTCCTTCCAGCTGGGCATCTGATTAAGGAACTGAGATGGCAGTAGCACATTTATTTAAATCAGTAGATTTTTTGGCATTGACTTCTGTGGGATCAGAATTGGGCTCCACCCAAGCATTGAAAGACAATACTAGTTTTCCAATTTTTCTAATAATGCTCTATAAGCACAGTATTTTGTCCAGAGAGCCATTGAAAGACTGCCACATTCTTGTCTGTATTGCTGCTTGATTAACATCAGCCAGGTCTGGTCCACAGTTAAGTCTGTTGCTGTTTCTTATAAAAAACATCAATATTTGTCCTGTTCATTACCAAGAAAACCTGCAGGATTGTGACTTGTAGCTCCAATTTGCAGAACAGTTCTGCTTTATGTTTGTTTTACAATTGAACAGTCCAGTTACACTCTTCCCCAGCTTTTCTCTTTATCACTCAGTTTATTAGTCTCCTGAAGACATCCAAAACTATGGTGAAGCTTACAATCAATTCAGCAGAGACTGATAGCCTGACTGCAGCACCAGCCCCTTCCAGCACTGCCCTAGCAGAGAGGAGGAATATGCAGCCGCCAGCAACTGTCCCCTCTTCCAGCTCACCAGAACCAGAAGCAGTCAAAAGTAAGGTTCTCCTTATGTGTCTATCTTCACGGGGGTTGTGACATAAAAATTAAGACCCAGCTTGTAAACAGGTTTTCTCTTTTTGTGTGCTCTCAGCTGTATTCTGAGTTGCACTTTCTAGTACTTACAGATTACAGATCCGTCTAAATAAAGCAGTGAGGCTCCACACTGAAGGCAAGACCTAACTCTTGCCTTCCCACTGGCCTGTTGTAGATGTGGGAGGATGGAGGGATTTCCTCCTCCCTCCCGAAGGCTGTACAGCAGATGCCTCTGTCATGGTTGTCTATAGCTAAGTGGAAGGCATTCCTTTAAATGAGGGAGAAAAGTCATGTCATCTTTCCTAGAACAGGGGGATGGTTGAAACTTGCCATTTATGACTAGCCACGTTTGACTCTCCTCCTTTAGAGTGGGGAGTTGAGATGCGACCGATTGATGATGGTTATTGGTTAAGCAACACACTACTAAGAAGCTAATAGTAACTTAATTGAGTAATGCGCACATCACAGTTAATTTATATGCACATCACTGCAAGTATTACTGAGTCACATTTCTGTTGCTTATTACTGGCAGTAGTATTGATACAGAATTATACTACCATACAGAAATCTTAAGAATGACATGGGAGACCTACGAGGTAATAAGTCTGTTGTCTTCCCTTCTGCATTTAGTTTTAGGGTAAAATCTAATGCTCTGTCCAAGTCTATCCCTTCCACCTCCACCCTGCCACACCAAGTCTCGGGGATAAAGACCTGATGAAGATTTCAGCAGTGCTCCCTCCAGCATCTGGGGGATTTGTGGTTGCAACTTGGCTTCACTAACATTTACAGGCATCCACAACCCAACTGGAAGATCTCCCCCGTCTTGGTTTTCCACCTGATTTTATAATTTATTCCCTAGCTTTATTTTACCAAGCCCACCTTTTTGCTGCCCCTGCACCTTGTTTTCTCTGCACATACTCCTTCCAAATAAGCAACCGATCCCTGACTACTTTTTCCCTATTGGTCTGATTTCTACGACATGTCTACCCAACTTTAGTGTTTCCAGCAGTGCTATGTAGGCAGGTTTTGGCCCAGGACTGATGCAGCTCTCAATATGAGGTCAGCCTGGGCTACCAAGACTCCCTTCCAGTTCTTCAGTTCATGTATTTCATGTACATTTTATGCCTTCTGTACAGAATTGTTATACTTAAGCCTTAACTCCCCTACTTAGCTTGAACTAAGCATGAGCAGTTGCTCATCATACATGCGAAGAACTTGCATAACAGAGCAGTAGAGTTCTATGGTTGCACAGAAGCTTTACCCTTAAAAAGTCTGAATTGCCCTTCCGGTTCATTTCAGAGGCCAAGCCTCTTAGTTTTGAGGCTTACTGCTCCTGCAGGACCTATTGCTCACCATATACCCAAGTATTTGCCTAACATAAATGAATATTTCTGAATGGTCAAGTCCTCTGTTAGTTTCAGTGAAACTTCTTTTAATCAGTGCCCTTTTAAAGTGCCTCAAAAGTATTTAGATGCCTGTTTTTACTTTTTGGTGAAAATGTAATTTTGGTGTTTCTTTAAAGCACAGAGGACATCAGTGATAGAGATAATCTGAACATCCCGGAGGTTTCGATTGCTGATTCTTTCCTTTAGTTGCTACACAATATCCCCTCCTAGTATTTTTAGCTTTTTTTTTCCTTTGAAGGGTACAGAACTGACTAAAATACTGAAGCAAATATCCATTTGTGACATACCAGAGATACTGAATTTACAGATAAATTGCTATGTAAGGATGCCATATATGTTTGCACTATGAGAATATATATTTACACCATGAAACTTACTGCTTCCAAAAGTTGTGTCAGCAGCCAGTTAAAAGTTGGACTGGTGTAAAAAAGTTCTTTTTGAGGGCCACTAAATATAATGATATGTATAAAACCTTTGACTTGACCATGGATTGCTGGACTTTTGAAATACCACTATATTTGATTCATTCTTAACATTCTTTCTCAAGGTACAGATCTGAGTCTGGGATGGAATATTTAGTTAGATGGACCTTGACTTGATCTATTGCAAAAGCGCAGGGCTAACATCCTTGAATCCATGTATTTAATACATACTATGTACTTCGTTTAGAATCTGTTGTGTACAATAGCTTCTTTGGCTATCCAGACTGTAAGAGTGAATTTGATAGTACAAATGCAGCACATTGTGTGTGATATTTTACCAGTAAACTCAAAACTGTGATCCAGGTACTTGGTGGTACAAAAAGAGGACAACTGCGATTAAAACTACAGGGTAGTACTTGTCTGAGGGAAAGGGAGAGCTGGCAGTAGGTTGACTCTGTAGGTCAGCTGTTGCTGTAGAGCTGTCAATGAACAGCTTTTTTCTAATATCAAGCCCTCTTACTGTAACCGGGATGTTTAATTGTTGTTTTAGATACAAGCAGATCTTCAACTCCAGCCACGTTAGCCTCTGACCCAGCTACTTGTCCCATCATTCCTGGATGTGAAACAACCATTGATATCTCCAAAGGGCGGACTGGTCTTGGTCTAAGCATTGTTGGAGGAGCAGACACTTTGCTGGTTGGTTGGAAAAATATGTGTGTCACTCAGATGAAATAACAATAATGAAATTAAAATGTCTGATAGAAGAGACTTTTTTCTTCCTGTAGATTGATTTTTTGTAGATTGAAAATCCTGTAGAGATTTTTTTCTTCCATTTGTTCCTGTAGCATTTATAGAAAGATACCAAAGATACCAGTTCAGGGGAAAAAAAAAAAAGGAGGGGAAAAAAAAAAAAGAAAAAAGCACTTTTAAAATTGAAAATATAAATGAACTTCTTAAATATTTTGGTAATTTGTTCATCATACATCTGACTATTTTATTTGTCACCGATGAATTATAGTAGGAATTTTCAGTTGCTCTTAGTTCAAAGTAGGGGCATGTTCTTTCAACATGCAATTTATTTTTGTTTTATTTATCCACAGGGAGCAATCATTATCCATGAAGTATATGAAGAAGGAGCAGCATCTAAAGATGGGAGACTGTGGGCTGGGGATCAGATTTTAGAGGTGTGGTGGTTTTTTTGGTCACTTCTACTGTAAGTTGCTAGCTAGGCATCTCCTATATGTCTGCTGGAAAGTCCTGCACACTTTATCATTGTATGCTTTCATTGCAGGTGAATGGGATTGACCTCAGGAATGCCACACACGATGAAGCGATAAATGTCCTCCGACAGACTCCCCAAAAAGTTCGTCTCACTGTGTACAGAGATGAGGCCCAGTACAAGGAGGAAGACATGTATGATATACTCAATATAGAGCTCCAAAAGAAGCCTGGGAAAGGCCTTGGGCTGAGTATTGTTGGGAAAAGGTGTGAATGTACCTGGAGAGTCAATGTCTGGGACTTGCTGGGCATGCTCATGTTTCTGTTGGGGTCTAGTGCTCAGATCCTGTGGGCTTGAAGGCTGTACATGACGGTTTTGTGCCTAAGCTAATTGGCCATTCCTAGAGCAGCTAGCCCAACGTTACTCAACAGAAAAATGAGACAATGTTCATTGTGTTCCCAACAGCAAGCCATAAAAATGGCCCTCAAACAATACTGTAATGCAAAATCCATGTGTGTATTTGCAGAAATGATACGGGGGTGTTTGTGTCAGACATCGTCAAAGGAGGAATAGCAGAAACAGATGGGAGATTGATGCAAGGAGACCAGATATTGACAGTGAATGGAGAAGATGTTCGAAATGCTAACCAGGAGGCTGTTGCAGCTTTGCTAAAGGTATTGGGAAAAGAGAAGGTGGATAAAAGTGAAGAATTGAGATCCAAATTTTCTGAAAGCTTTAGTTTTATTCAGATTGATATGTCAGCGAGAATGAGCTGTGGATCCAAATTTAAGCTTCCTGAAGTCTAGAGCATTCAGATTTTGATTCTTTGCCTAATGAAAATGGGAGTAGTGGTGGTGCAGAGTGCCATATGTTTATAGGGCAATAGAAGACCATTACCTAGACCAACCTAAAACTTAACACTGTATTTTCTCCAACAAAGTGAACTATCTCACATCTTTAGAAAGATAGGCAGAACTGACTTTAAATGATGGAGAATTAATCAGAGTAGTTGTGCCAAAAAGTGATTACTTTCACAGTTGATAATGTTCATCTTTTTTTTTTTCTGTGTATGTCTAGTGTCACCTTACATCCATTAAATACCATAATGCATTTTCCAGTGACCAAGGCTTCTAGTATAAGAAATTGCTTTCTCACAAAGATAACTGAAGTAAACTTTTATCTGCAGCTCTTGGAACCAGAATTTCTATTCTCAATAAATTTTGTGGTTCTGATGTCCTCCTGCTATTTCCAAATCAGAATGAAGTCAGATATACAACATTTCTTGTGGTCTGGCAGGAAGTCCAGCTGGTCAGCCAGCTTGTCTGTTTTCCAGCCAGGGTTTTGAGACATTCCTGCTGCATGGTAAGGATTCCATCGAGTCAGCTTTTTCCAATGGAAAACCGTTCCACTGGAAAAAATATAACAGGCACTACTCATAGCTGACTCTTGGATACATAGACACATGATCATGCTTCTTTGCACTCACATTCAAAGGTATATTTTTCCCGGTCTTGAACAGTTCCTTGAGCTTTTTTGTTTTTTGGGTTTTTTTTCTTTTGGGGGTGTGGGGTGGGGGTTAGAAAGGGAAGGTAGGAGCACTTCTGTATTGTCAGCATGAGCCTGTAAGTGAGAATGCCAGAACTGGGTCTGTGTTCTGGCAGTGAACTCGTTAATATACTCTTCTGACGTAATAGTAGTTTTCCATTCTTACCTGATACTTTACTTTATCTAAGGACAATGCATTTCTTCTTCATATGCTGCACTTTTACATCTCCTCTGAATTAAAATGCCATTTTATGTGGAAAGTTTCTTTCATTTTGGCAAGCATTTTGGAGTATCTGATTGAAGATTCTTGGCGCCCACTTATCGTTCATATATTCATGTTTTAAATACTTCATCCTACTCAGTAATACTTGTAAGTAATTGTTCTAGCCCTGAGAAATGAGGCTTTTAAAATACCTCAGATATATTATTGTTAACAATTCAGTTTTGTTTACACAGTATAAATGGAGTAAAGCACGATCACTCATATGTGGGCAGTCACCATTTTTAGTTCGGGTATCAGTTCTGTTTTCATTCACGAGAGTAAGGTCTAGGAGCAAATTGTCTTAACATACCTGAAATGTATTTTGTTAGAAAGTTATATGTAAGCTTTGGAAAATCCCAATGTATTTAAGTAGCATGAGATGACTAGAATGAGTTGTCAGGTTGAGAACTCCACCTGTTCTTGCAGTGTTTCTTTTTAAATATCCCTAAAACATGTGAAAAGCTGATAATTTTTTCACCTCATGTGACTTACGGATTTATCAAATGGGAGATTTCAGGAAGAGGGAGAAAACTGTAATAAAACTAAATGCGAATTGAGTTATTCACAAGTTCGGTTGGAAAGTGTTATCTCCCACTTTCACACATTATAACTTTTAAATCTCATTTGTGGGTTTGCATTTTATGTGAGGATGAGGTAATTTTAGGTACATAATTACTTCCTCAATTTTCCATTTTGCATAAGAGTTGTCTGTATGGTGTAATACAAGTCAATTCATACAAGCAGGAAAGAATGGTTTTGCCTGAGCCCTGATCAAGTCTTTCCCAGGACATACAGAAGTCAACATTATTTAAAAAGTAAAAAGCAATTTAGTAATAAATCTCTTTTGCTGTCACCCCTAAGAGAATAGCAACAGGATATGAGGTATGGACACCCTATTTGAATGGGTATGTCCTGTTGTTGGTTTTGATATACTGGTCTATTTCTTACTGTGAATTTTCTGACAAATACATGAACCTCTCTTAGGGTAATACAGCTAAAGCATGATAAATAAAGACAAACTTACGTAATATTAAGTTCTTTGGATACAGGAGTTCCTACTAACAACTTCCCAGTGGCAGAAAGAAGAAAAAGCAAAATAGCAACAAAACTTTGAAATTTCTGTACTTGAATATGTTGCAGATAGGTGGTCTTTTTTGACACTACTTGTATTATTTCGGAAGTCCAGTTTTCTAAATGTTGTTTGTGATAATAACTTACCTATCTGTTTCCAAAATCTGCCTAATGTCTCGATTGCTAAATATTTGATTGCAGGGTGAATTTTCTTCTGCGACATGCATTTTATGCAGACATGCAATACTTAATAGCTTAAAGACTAGTGGAAGGATTTTTCAATGTGCAAACGGTCCATATCACCCAGCTTCTGGTTGGGAGTCAGATGCAGAAAAGTCACTTAAACTACAGATAGATGTTTGGAATACCTCCTGCCCAAAATTTCTTTAGTTATGTTGGTATGGATCCAGAGTAACAGATCATTTCAAGAGTGGGAGAGAGATGACTAACTACAAGTTTAAATACCATGTTCTCAGTCATATCAACAGAAATAATGATTAATACTTTGAGGGGTTGTACTGTTCTTAAGTGCTTATTGTGAAAACAGTCAATTTCACTATTGCTTGAAAAATCCCATCTTGAAAATATATATTGACATTACAATTGAGAAGCCAAAACTACTCCCTGTTAAGTGAAAGGTAACAGAATTAGTCTTCTTGTGTAATTTTCACATCTTTATTGTAATACTGATTAGTCCAAAAAGTACCCTGCTCAGTATTGAATATCATGGTGTATTTAGTTTGTGTGGCTTTGATCCTGCCATGAGCTCTGTCTGCTCAGTGCTCATTGCAGGGTTGTTAGCATGTTATTTTCCCCTCTCTCCATATTTTTTCTTCTTCCACCATCTAATAAGTGACTTAAATATTGTCATAGGCTTTAATATTGTAGACAGAAGAGATGTGTTATAAATGACTGGTTCTTTAGTGTTCGTTAGGTACGGTAAGACTAGAGGTCGGAAGAATAAAAGCTGGTCCATTCCACTCCGAGAGGAGAACATCCCAGAGCAGCCAGGTGTGTAACTGTAAAAATGTTTAGTTTGGAAGAAATAAAATGTGGTTAAATAATGAAAGCAAATAAAAAGAATTGGGTTTATGGTGACAGTGATTTTCCACATACCTGATCCAAGATGAAGAAAAGTAGTAGTTTTTATGTACTTTGCAGCTTTTCGGTAACCATTTCACATGTTCACTTTAGCATATTGTATCTGTTAAAGACATGGTCCAGCCAAAAATGTATTCCAGAAATAGCTTTGCTGTGTTGCTTAGTCTGATTTTTATGGCTCCAGCCTGGGAAACAGAGAGAGCTCTGATTCTCATTGATACCAAAAGAAGTTGGAGTGCACTTTAAACCTCTTTGTTACTTTAGGAGTGCTTGGCATGCAATGGAGTATTGTTTCAGTAAATTTAGTGAATTTCTTCACTCTTTGCATATTCTTACCATAATCTTGGTCATCAGAAGCAGGAAACCTGCACCCTTTCCATCAGGCGTCTCTCAAGTTTATTTATTTTATTGTTGGTCTAATGGTGGAGTGTTACAAACTCGCATCAGTGTCTGCATTTGAATGCATCCTTCACGTGGTAGCAGGTCACATCGTGATTCTCTCCAGTAGGAGCTATATTTCTGAGAGCTCACAAGTTACCTTAGAACTTTCTCTGGTTATAAACTGGGTGTGCAGATCATCAAGTACTGAAGATCTTGATGACAAGATCTTGATGAAGTACTGACAAATCATATAATTAAACAGTTCAAAGTGAGCAGGTTAAGACTAGATTAGATTGAAATGTTAGGCTCTCTTCAAAATGGGTAATGTCAAACAAGATGAAAACATGCAGGCTCTGTGCGATCTTAATCTAAGTTAAGTAAGAAGAAGCTCACAACATTGAGTGCTTTGAAGAGTCTGTAACAGTCAGCAGACTAGTCTCACTGGGAGCCATATTGTTCCTTTACATTGCCCTGTGGGTATAGTGAAAGTCTTTCTGGAAATTGTGCAGGTGAAGCCTGTGAGTGAAGAGCCTAATCTTAGTTTTAGCTGATGGAGGGAGTGAACATGAGACTACACATGAGGATATATAAAGATCTGTCTTTTATATTCTGTCAGTACCTTGATAATTGTGGCTAACTTTTGCACCACAAAATCTCTATGAGGTGATAGAAGGTGCAAATATAAGGGAACACCCTGGCCCTCAGAAGCAGTGCTTCAAAATGTTGCATGGGGTTGTAGGCATGCAATCTCTGTTGGTCTAATGATGCTTCAAACAAGGAGAGAAATCACTCTGTTTCTTAGAGTGACTTAGAAATATGTGGAGGTTCACTGTGTCAGCTTTAACTGGGCACGGAAAAGGTAAAATACAGCAAAATCCACTGAATACAGTGGGTTACAGTTTTACTTTTATTAATTGGGCGTCTGAAGCTGCTCACTAATCCCAATCTAACACTATATTTAGGTCAGTGAAGGAAGTGGCAGTCTCTCATCGTTCAGTTTCCCAGTTTCTGGGTCCAGTGCACCTGAGGTCTTTGAAAGTGGCCTGAAGAAGAATACCAGTAAGGTTTCTTTGGTGCTTTCAGTATTTTATACGTGTGAACTGGTAGCTGAGCTCTTTCACTCTCTGTAAAATATTGTCATTATGTGCTGTAGGGCTGAAAGTGATTCCTTAGTCATTAAAACGCTGCAGGGGTGGTTATTGTACAGTACATCATATATATCTTTGAATAGCTTTTTATAAAAGAAATTAACAGCTTGTTATACCAGCAGTTTAGATGTTGAGAATCTAAGCTGAGCCATAATTTTCTATTTAATCTAAATACATCTTCAGTCAAGCTATCTCATTCATAGAAATCCAGATACTGTATAGTTAAATTAGAATAGATGTGGAATAGCTTTCTCGTGCTCAAATTTAGAACAAAGTTACTTCTGACCAAAGTAATGCTAGCAAATACTAGTTTTTTCTATTCTATTTGAGCATGCTTAGCAGTCTTATTCCAAAAGTTATTTAAATGGAGAGAATGAATGATTTTCACCCATTTTTAGAAGTATTTAAATCCTATTAATTTAATGACAGCCACTTTCAAAATCTGCTTAAAATGTGTGTCTATAATAAACCAGCAGAAAGTTAGAATCATTATAGTGGTTTGGATAACTTTAATGGAAAAGTTCCCTAAAAATGCTTTTTTTAAATTCATTTGACAGCAGCTTCTGAAATACAGGGACTAAGAACAGTTGAAATAAAAAAGGTAAGTTACAGCATGAAGTGTTACGTATCAGGCACAGGTTTTGTAGATGATGTCAATAGGTGTGTTTACAGAAAGGAAGAAGCCTGGCGCTGTTAATAATTTTGAGAGAGGAATTGATGTGGCAATAGCTAATTAATTTGCCTGTCTTTCAAGGTCAAGACTGTATGATCTCCACTGCCTATATTTTATGTAAAATCAGTGTTATTTATGCTATCAAATTTTGTGACCTGTTTTGAAAGCAAAAGGAGGAAGGCTTAATAAGAGACAATGGGACCTAGTTTTACTGTAATCAGACTGAGTTAAATCTACACCCTGTTTTAGTGAAGTCAAGGGAACTGTACTAAAGTTGCAAGCCCATTGTTTTGTATTTCGTATTTTTCTTCACACACATTTTTACTGGGTGGGCTCTTACATGACAGCTGCCAGGTTTTCAACTGTGAAATTCAGTCGACTTCCTTATTTACAGGAGCATGAGATCTGAGTCACAGACTGCTTCTGATTGTCCAAAATATTTATATTTATTTGACTTTGCCTGGCATGTAGTTCACTTAATTACATGGATTGTATTTAGCCATTCTCTTTTTACGGTAGAATCTGCAAATAACAGTTTACAATAGCAGTTTTTGCAGTTAGGTAGTAGGGTGTTGTACCGTAGTGAACAGCTAGTTTTGTTCTTCAACAGTAGGACACTAGGGGGAGCATAAAGATTAATTCTAGGCTTCGCGCAGTTTGTAATAGGAGATTGATATGGACAATATTAAGGGCAAGCAATCCCATCTGTCCAGTTTTCCTTCTTCAGACTTTCTGTGCTGCCATTAAGGGTCTGACACTGAATTCTGTAAGAATTTAGTTTGGTTAAGGCAAAACACACAACTAAGTCATCAAATTGTCACCTACTAACTACTGATAGGAAGAAACATATATTGTGCTCTCTTGTGCTTTTTCAAAATGATGCAAACTCTATTAGCTTAAAAAATGGCTTGAGATACAGGAATTCTGATTTTCATAAGGTAGGGGGCTTTAGTAGTTTTTTGAGATAAGCCTACAATTCTCTGTATGTGTTTTTCTTTCCAGAAAAATCTAATCTTTTTTCATGACAATAACAGGGCCCTGCAGATTCACTAGGAGTGAGCATTGCTGGAGGTGTAGGAAGTCCTCTTGGAGATGTTCCTATATTTATTGCCATGATGCATCCAAATGGAGTTGCAGCTCAGACTCAGAAACTCAGAGTAAGTTAATTGTTAAGAAGGTTGTAAAGAGTGCATGGGTAATGCACATGGGTAATTACTCTAGGCAGGCAATGAATTAGCAGTTTAATGATATACTGTCATAAGTGCTTCTGGCTGTGACAAGAATTTTTGCTGTTGGGATTGATGAAACGGTAACTGAGATTGGTAGCATGGTAAAAGGTAATTGCTGAAAGATGCTAACTTTGGGAAGGAAGTCCTAAAGCAATCTTGGATCATAGAGGTAGTCAGCTTGTGAAAATGAAAAGTAGAGAGGGTGGTTCAGAATGATGGATTCTGTAAGTGAGCTCCACTGATGAGTGTGGTGGTCATTCTTGCAACTGTATGTATGCAGTCTGATTTATCTCTCATGTTTCCTATGCTTATCTGTCTTAGGATAGAGGTAGTACTTTTTAGGTTCTGAGTTAAAGTGGGAGGTCTTACCTGATACAGCACTTACATGCCTACTGACTCATGCTCCTTGGAAAATGGACAGTGTTATTTCAGGATGAATTCAAACATACAATCTCTGATGATAATTTAATACTTCAGTCTGTCTATCTTCAGGTGATGTGCAAACTGCACCTCTTTTTTTACATGCTGTATATTTCTAGAGTATTAGGATCAATTCTGTAAAGCATCATTACTTTTTTACACTGAATACATTAAACCAATGTAATCTGCTAATCGTGATGTTGAATTTTCTACCTACCCTTGTATTGGGTCATTATGTGGTTCAAAGATGATTTGCCTTCAAGAGAAAATGTACCGTGAACAGTTGCTAATTTCATTTCCCCTGCCCTATATCACTGATAAAATCTGGCTAAATGCAAATACACAGTTCTGCTATTGTTGAAAGAAAGTAACAAATAAATCTATGTAACTAAACTTTCTGTTAGTGTTAGGTTTTCTGCATTTTCTTCTGCAGGTTGGGGACAGGATTGTTAGCATCTGTGGAACATCTACTGAGGGCATGACTCACTCCCAAGCTGTTAGTCTCTTAAAAAATGCTTCAGGCACTATTGAGTTGCAGGTAAAAAATCTTCAGTGACATTTGGAATATTTTCTGAATACTATTTTGCCAGCTGCTATAATGAATTATTTTATTGTCAGCATTCTCATTTTACTGGTTTACGAACTCTGTTCCTAGGTTGTAGCTGGAGGAGAAGTAAGTGTCGTAACTGGTCAGCAGCAGGATCCACCTATGTCCAGTCTTTCATTTGCGGGACTAACTTCAACCAGCATTTTTCAGGATGATTTAGGGTCAGTAACTATAGAATGTACAATCTCTGTAGCCTGTTATTTTAGGTGGAACGCAACCTAAAAAACTTACAAATTCTAGCAAATAATGGATGAATTGTTTGACTTAATCATGACTTACACATTTGGTAAACATGGGACCTGTAGGCCATAGGTCCTCTTATGCTTTTTTCATGATGTGATTGGCTGTGCTGCTTTATTTTGCCCCTCTGTAGAGTTACGATGTGATTTCTTCTCTGTAAATACAGCCTCCTTTGTTTCACTGAGCCTTGGTAGCTGAGATAAATTGATATACCCAAAATTCTTTTCCTCAGACTTAAATAGGCCCTTTCCACAGTGGTACTTGTGTTTCCATTTCTAGCACTGGCCTATCAGGAGCGTTGCTCTTTTTTGGTATACAAGGTATACTGCTTCTGGTATACTGCAGGGTACAGCTACGTAAACAAGTTTTACTTCAAACTCTGACATAAATCTGAGGCATTTTTGTTCCAGGAACAGGGAAAGAAAGAATGGAGTTCTTTAGCCTCACAGATCTACTTCAAAAGATAGGACTTCAAAATTTCTTATAGTCAAAGTATATGAGGGGAAATACACCTATAAATGGTCTGTATAAACACGTACATAAAAATACACCGTCATAGAGGAGGAGAGAAGCAATTAAACCTTACAACATAAACTATTGGGGCTAATTTTAGACATTTTTTAGGAGGTGTGGTGGGTTACAGGTTTTTTAAAGTAGATGTTACGGAGATTTGAGGTACTGGTATTGGATCTCTACTTCGCTAGTAAGCACTGTTAGTGTGATGTTGCAGCCGTAACTATGCCCTGAGCTGGGTGGAAGAGGTGTTTGAAATAGCTACCTTTAAGAAATAATGAGGGCATTAGACACTTACAGTATTTTACATGACCTAAAATAGTCAGTTCATTATAATAAAAGAATTTGTAGTTATAGTGGAAAGGGAAATGTATTGCTTCGCTTGAAAGAAAAAATGTTTTTTGTTGAATGTTCTACATGTTAAATCATAGACACAGATGACATTGCAATACTCTTTTTTCCTTTTCTTAGACCTCCTCAGTACAAGACCATTACTCTGGATAGAGGACCAGACGGCCTAGGCTTTAGTATTGTGGGCGGTTATGGCAGCCCCCATGGAGACTTACCCATTTATGTGAAGACAGTGTTTGCAAAGGTGAGTGTAAATTTGTTCCATCAATCCATTTATTAGTTAGTTCATAGCAGCTACTATCTGAAATCATGGCCTGAGTTTGAAGCCAAAGGATTGTAACAGTTTCTCACAGCTTTTCTGCCTTAGTGAAAGTGCTGGTCAAAATGTGCTTGCAGCATTTGAAGGCTATAGTCTTAGGAAGATTCAGAATTTCCAAATGCATGTGACTCTGCATATGGCAGAGTCTTCTTCAAATCTTAAAACTGGAATTGTGTACATACTTAGAAAAACAGCCCCCTTGCCTTATGTTTAGAGTGTATTTTCTTCAGGTAGTTGAAGGGACTGTTTTATTTATTTTGACTGAGAGTCTGAAAGGTAGGCTAAGATAAAATAATTGAACTCAGTCTGGACCTTTGGAGAAGTTCAGGTACTGACCTGGATTTGATCGTTTGGACTACCCTAGAAAACAGCCCTAAGCCAGAAAAAAGTAGAATAAAGAATCCCAAACTTCTGTAGTAAATCAAAGTATAGAGCTGAGTTTTGATTACTGGAGTTCTAATATCAGTTGCTGAAAACTTCTTCAGGTCTTGAAAATCTTACTTCTATCACAGTAGAGTTTAAATGTTATACTAGCTGGACGAACAGGGTTAAAGGAATATAGAAGTCCTGTAGATCCGATTTCTAGATGTTGTGAAACTTAGGGCAGGGCATACTGCAGCACTAGCAGGCTGTACTACAATTGACTGTAGTTGAATCACTGAAGGTCAAAAAAGTTTTAAGGGGTTTTGTGCACTGAACCCATCTTATTCAGACCGTAAGGACAGTGTGGCATGAAGAAAAAGAAATGCATGAGTCTGCAGTTACATGTTGTTTCGTTTCAGGGTGCAGCAGCAGAAGATGGACGCCTGAAGAGGGGGGATCAAATCATTGCTGTAAATGGGCAGAGTTTAGAAGGGGTGACCCATGAGGAAGCGGTTGCTATTCTGAAAAGGACAAAAGGAACAGTCACTTTGACCGTTTTGTCATGAACTGGCTGCCCGAAGGGGTAGGGTCAATAAGACTATATTATTTACCTTCTGCATAGCAAAGAGAATGGAAATGTTTATATAGCCTTCTTGCTCTTCCAGCTTCACAGGACTGTGTTACAACACTGAAGAAAAATAACATTTAATGATGTTTTTGTATACAATAGAAGTATTTCTCTCACTGTCAAACCACTGGGATGGAGTTACATCAACTATGGAAAGATATGGATATTTTTTCTATTAGTATTATAATGAATGCTTGGAAGCCACCAAAACAAAAAAAGGAACGGTTGCATTAATAACTGCATAACAAAACTGGAATGTTTTGCTAAGAGGCTTTGGGTATTTGAAATATGTTGGAAAAATGATAAAGTCACCAAGTCAAGAAGGGGGTGGCATGGGCAGCAGTAGTCAGAAGACAGAAATAAGGTTATTGAAGAAAGAAAGTATTAACAAAATGTGGAATTTTGGGAAAAGGACAAGGATGTAGTCTGGAGGTGGATGATTAATGGACTTTGATGGTTATTTGTATTATTTCACAGTGCTGAAGTAGAAGGAGTTGGGAGGGTGACTTGGGTGGGGTTTTTGTTTGTCTGTTTGTGTGTTTAAATTTCCTAAGTCATGGTGTATTCAAAAAAAGGAAAACTGTGTTTTAGTTTGGCTTAGGTTTGAGGATTTGTTTTTTCTTTTGTTTTTGTTTGTTTGTTTGTTTTTGAGGCAGGGTGTGTGCGTGTGTTTGTTTTGAAAGGAGAGGACTTGTGCTCAGAGCTGAAAAATCCATTTGCTAGTGGAAACTACTCCTGGTGAGTGAGAGTGCCCAGCAACTGCAGTATTAGAAGAACTAGACTTTTCTTTTATAATACTAGTGGTTTCTAGCCTATATGGGTGTGAAAGCAACCTTCCCAGTATGAAATGTGCGTAAGCGAAGGTTGTACTCTTCCAACCTGTGCAAGATTAACTACAGGCTCAATGCAGATGTTTCTGCAAGCTGCTTGAATCAGAGCTGTGAACAAACCGCTCAGGTTTTACTTAACTGCAGACAGAGACTTGTGGATATTGATTAAGCCAAGGCGGAAAAAGTTGATGTTACAGTGTTGCTGCTATTAGCAAAGATAGAGTCCTCCTTGGACTGAGGAGGCCTAAAACCAGGAGTTGAGGGTGGGTAAAAGGCTGAAAATCCCTCCTAGTGGAGGTGAGTAATAAGACAGCAGTGAAGGTCTTTCTGCATCAGCATTAAGCAGAAGAGGAGGTTTGAGGGCCACAAACATGGTTTTGGGGTTATTCATTTTACAGGCACAAATACAAGACAGTGTCTAGTAAGTATGATGCAACCATGGAGCTGTTCTTTGGGCAGCAGTGTGGTCAATACATTTATTAACATCCTCAGTTTCCTAAATTGGGACCCTCACTAAAACTTTATCCAAAACCCATGTTCACCGAAACCCTTAGCTGATTGTAGCCTGCCTTTGCCTCTGCTGCTCAAACTGGCTCTTAGGAATCTGGCAGATAAAGCACACTTTGCCCATAATTTACCTTCCTGCAGAAAAATTTCGCCAGGTCTTTTAAGGGAGAAAGATAGCCAGCTAATTAGCCTGCTAATGAGGAGCAAAACCCTTTGTATTTATTAGCAAAAAAATTTGTAGCAAGAAGGCCACCATGTCAGTTGTCATTTAAGAGAAATCTGAACTGAAAATTAAGGCCATGGTCAGGCCATTATTAGAGGAAGGTAACAAAAGAGTAGCATTTGTTTTAGTGGGACACAAAAACAGTATTAGGAATGTCTGTGAAATATTATTAACAAATTGATAGCTAGGTCTAAGGGAATTAACTAAAAAAATCACCCTCTTTGTCTCTGACTATTCTAGAAGTGACACTGTGGTAGGTTAAAACGAAAGAAAACAGATGGTCCCGTTACTGGATGCTGTTGTTATTGAATTGCTCTTCTATACTTGTTCATTGGTTAGAGTGAGAAATTCCTACATTAGAGTATGTAAAGTCACTTTAAATAGTATCTATATTTGTAACAGAAGTAGTGTACAGATATTTTGTTACTGCTGTTGTGTCTAAATGGAGGATTTAAGTGAATAAATTCCAAAGTTCCAGGTGCGTTTCTGGTTGCTTTACAATGGCATGCTTGCATTGTTCATTCTGTTGTGAAAGATTAATTCAAACAAATTTAAATTAATAACAAAAAAATGGCATTACTCTTTATGTGAACCTTAAAGCATCTGCTAAAAATGGCTGTATTTGGATTTTAAGATTTTATCTTCATTTGCAAACTCTTAGCAAATCCATGAGACCGGATACCAAAACTATTTAGGAATTAATATGAAGCTGCCTTGCTTTTTTGAAACAGACAGCATTAATCATTGTTCAATCTGTTTAAAAAACCTTCCTTCAGGCATGGGACTTACCATGAGGGATCAAAACAGTGAGCCATGGAGCCTGGGACTTTGCTTTTAGCTGTGACCCGCGCTGCTGCTCTGAAGAGCACAGGATCTCCTGCAAGCCCCGCACCGGGAAATCTGTTGCATTGACCACTGCTTAGTGGCAGCCATGCACTGGACCATGACGTGTAATAAACTTTGGAGGCTTAGGATGTTTGGTTTTCTTTATCATTTGGTATTCAACACAACTTTCATATCGCAGGGGTTAGTCCTGTAAGGTTCTAGGTGCTGTGGCCCCAGTTCTACCAAGTCTTCCATTTTTGGTTACATTTTTTCCATGTGACTGTGTTAACTATGGGACTTGAGAGGGTTGGAGCTGAAGGGCCTGTCATCTTAAAGGCTCCAGCCCATTGTCTGTTCAGATACCCAGTCCTTTCTTTTAACTCTGCTTACCTCTCACCTATTCAATGCTAGTTATCTTAGAGTGATATTAATGAAAGAGACTGTCACTTTTTGTAAGCGTGGGTCTGGACGAAGGACAGCTGGCTCATGGGAATGCACATATTTCATTCCTTGGCAGTGAGCAGGTATCATTGTCTTTCCTGTTCATTCCTCTGCTGGATTTTATTTGTGGGTTAGCTTTATGGAAGCAATGGTATTGGTAATTCTCAGCTGGGAGAGTGGGTGGAATTTAGTAGTCATTGAGGGTCCCTTTCCCTTCACCCTATCCATCCTCTTTTTAAAAGAAAAAAAAGAAGCTGTATATTCTGTAGACCTAGACGTGGACTTGCCTAAAAAAAACCCCAAATCTAAAAGAAGAAAACAGTTGTTGTCTTTGTTCTTAAGTGGCAAAAAGATGTTTTGTTTTACTGACAGAGACTTGCAAGTAGTGTGGAGGAACTTAGTACTTTTAATAGTGTTTTGCAAAGAAAGCCTTATCTCGGAGTGAGAGTGACATTGGAAGGAGGCTGGTAGTGGTTTCCCACACACACCTTTTTCTTGCTTTTTAAAAATAAATTCTTTGCAGCATCTGAAATATTCATGTTTAGGGAACATTTCTGCCTTAGGCACCACTTGAAACTACTAAGAATAGATAAAAATTTTCACTTCCTTTACAAATGCTATTAAAACTGTACTGAACACTGTTATCCTTAGAACATTCAACAACTGCAGTGTATATACAAGCTGTTTTTATTTCTTTCTGAATTGGAGATTGTGCATCTTCCTCAACAGCTGTGTAGATCTTTATTTTAATACATTTTACTTTATAGCCACTGTTGCAGGGTTAGTGTTAGCTTGTGAAGTTGTGCCACTGATATTTGGGAAAATGCTAACACTGTCAGGTTAGACTGATCCATTTCAAACACTTCACAACAGTATACCTACTAATGGAAGATGATGCCTAAGTAGATCAAGGTTCCTCACTTTTTGCCATGTGTTTACATTGTCCTGTGGTAAAATCTTCCACAATACTATTGAACTTCCTACTCCCAGTGAAAATGGTCATGTGAAATGGGCAGAAAAAAATAGGTGTTGCTTTTCTTATTTCAGTAGAAAGTAGACATTAATTTCTGATAAACTACTAATCCTGAAAGCTGCATAGGGTGTTGCTTTTCTTATGTCAGTACAAAGTAGAGAATAATTTCTGATAGACTACTAATCCTGAAAGCTGCATACATCTCAGTTGAAGATAACAATTATCCAAACTGGATTATTAATTTTTAACTCAAGATTTTTTGTTAAGTTGCAGCAGCAAATTGTTTGTAGAAAGTGAACCAAGCAGGCTTTCTTATCAAACTACTTTCTCATCAGTCCATTTTTTTGATCTTCAGATAGGGAGTTTAAATACGTATCTTTTTTTTTTTTAATTACATAAAGGGAGTGTTTGAATCACATACAATAAATTTTATCTGGTTTCTTAGCTGAGAGTGCTACGCTGAATATTTTAAATGCTTGCAGTTAGATGCCCAGTTTACCCATAGATAGTCAAGTGAAAGGTTTTTGTCTAAGATGGGAGGCTTCGAAGTTGTCAGCACTTGTTGATGTTTTCTGGTATTTCAGCCTTTGGCAGTTTATTAGTTAAGATTACACTTTGTTAAGTGTAGTTCAGTTTAATTAAGAGTACACTTTGAGCAAGACGGGCATTATAGCTAAAAGGGAGTGAATGTTCTTCATGAGTATTTCTATGGGATGTGGCCTACCTTTTTGAGACTTTCAGCACTGGTCAACAACAGTGGCTCACAGTTGGGTGTGTTTTCATAGCGTTTATGTATGCTCCTCCCTGTTCATAGCCACAGAAGAGTGCACAATACCAGGACTGTGAGGACTGAGACCCCCGGGGTACATTTTCAGGATGCTTTATCAGGTTTCCACTACTGCACACAAGACGAAGATAAGGGAGCCTGAGTTTCTTGTTGGGCACCTCACATGAGCACTTAGGCTGAAGCACATTAAAGGCCTTTGCAGGCTTTAACTTTCAGGTACCTTCTCATCACAGGGATGCCATAGCCACCGCGTCCAAAACTTCAGAGTTTCACATTATTGGGGATTTTACAAAAAGCAATGGGAGCAGCACCTTGGGTAGTTAATAGGAAATGAGTTATTCTCTGTTTTGGGAGAATCTGTCAAAGACATACATGTTTTGTTTTGGCTTGAAAAAATGTATTCATTACTCAGTGTTAAGTGTGAGTATGTCTGGTGGGAGTAGAAAGGTCAGTGCTGCAGATGAGTTATATAAATACCAATATAATCCTAATGGTTAAAGCAGCAAATGCTCACTGGAAAGTCCTGCTTGTGACAGGAACCACTGAGGACAGATGATAATAAAGATTGTCATATGGGGAAATCATTAACCTTTGTTACTGTCACCAAGACCAGAAGATGGTTAGAAGTGATAGTGTTCATATTTTTGTCATGGTTTTTTAGTAAGTCCACACCAACTCTTTTTCCTAGGTTTTATACTTTTTCCCAAGTGTAAAGTGCCTGCAAAGAGCTAATAAGGTGTTATTCTTCTGATATTTTTCGAATGAAAAAAATGATTCCGTCATTGTTTCAGATATGTCATTTTTCTCGGTTTTGAAGAATATGTACAAATACAGGTAGTGAAGGAAAATGTCACTCTTAATGTTAAAATTATCTTCGGGAATCCAGGCAACTCCAAACCTAGTGTCTGGGCCAAAAACTTCATTTTTGGTAGCTGGGGATTTAAATAGGACAAGTGACACATTTAATGTAGTAAATTAGTGTTGTTTCATTATGATCTTAAATGCTGGGTAATACCAGCTGCATCTGCAGCTTCTTCTTTTTGCATATGCCTAGATGGTTCACTGCTTGAATTCCCATGTCCTGGAAAAGTTCCTGTAAAGAGAAGGCTTAGGCTCCACCGTTGCCCTTGCAAGTCATGCTTTAATGGAAAATAAGGTCCAGCAGCATTTTGGAAGAATAACTGTAGGTTTATGTCTGTATGAGAAATTCTGAGTTTTAGGTCCCAGGCGGGCAAAAGCTCTGATGCTGTTCCTTACGGACTTGCTCTTTGAGAGACGTTGTGGTTAGAAACCCACCCCTGGGCATAGTAGGCGCCAGGGCACTCCCTGATGGGACTGATGCATATTCGTCTCTCCTCAGTCAGCATACGGGTGTGTACCACAACTCTGACAAAGTTCACTTGCAGTCCTAGAAGTCAGGAGTTTTTTGGTTGGTTGGTTGTGGGGGTTTTTTAAGATCTAGCCTTGAACGTCTTGGCTTTAATTTAGAGATTATGCAGAGAACCTGCGTATGTTCTACCTTTATCTCTAGTTCTATCATATACTTCCCTTTTTAAGCATATACATAAGGAGAAGTAATCCACTTAGATTTATTGTTAATGTAGAGTCAGAGGTTGTTCTAAGCAAATATGTGTGTTAATTACTTCACAGAAAGTTTGCGGGCACAGTCTCCTGGTGAAGCTTTTACAGCTCCTTTCACAACACTGAACGACAGCAGTGATTGCCTTTGTGTTAAATTGTGTGGCTAACAAAGCCTGTGCAGTAAGTATAAATCTGTCCTGGCCAGGAAAGTGAATTGCCTGAGAGAAGGTTGGAATCTCCTGGACTGAGCTGAACTTCCTGTTATGACTAAGCACGCTCTCTTTTCAGTCTGTGCCTTACCTCCTTAGGAACAACTTGGCTTTTGTTCGTGTGGAACGGCAGCTGACCATTAGAATTCTGTGTGTACAGTCTCTTGCCCTCTGGAAAAAGGCCTTTACTTTTCCTGTTGCAGTCACTAGAGCTGGAAGAAAAAATACAACTGGACCTTTGTCGTTAAGTGCAGATTTATGGAATTTAGCATTTACTAGAAACAGCTCATTAACAGTTTACTGTTTGCTATCATGTGGCATCCTCTTCTTTCCACCCTAAGAAGTCGGAGACTCTTCAAAGCTATTTATTTTGCCAGCAGCCAACCCATTCCTGTCTGCACTTCCCCTGCTCCCATCTCGTTTGATTTGTGTGTGTGTTGGAGGAGGGGTGTTATGTGTGAGGGGAGGATGTCAAAGGCTTTGCGCGCATGTGTGTGCGTGCGCATGCATGTGTATATATGCAAATCTATATCTAGTTTGGGGAATAGTACCGTGTAAGTGCTAATTATTAGCCTGCAGATATTTCCTTCCAGGCATGATTTTTTTTTCATGGCAGAAATTATAATAGGCTCTCTAACCCTTTTTTATCCATAGGTCTCAAAGGATTTTAAAAAACTAAGTAAATACTTGATGTATTTTAATGTCAGGAAAAACTGCAGCAGAAGGATTATGTTTCTTATCCATTAGATTGTGATTATTGTGATTCCCTATGAACCTTTTTCTAATGTGAATGTACATCTTTTCTATTAGCCTGGCATGTTTAAGAATGGAGTACATTCCAGTTTGCACTTTCAGGGCAATGAAATCCTATTTGAAGTTGAGAAATGTTTGGGTCTGGGATACTGGTGCAGTGTCTGTGGGGCTAAGAGCACCTCATGAAGTATGAATACACTCCAGACTTTGTCACTGCTAAAAGCTTTTTACTTAAGCCCATGTCAAAGATTTTGTGTTCGTAGGACTGTTCCTTTTATATAGAGGAACTGTACTCAATTTTACTCAGCTGATAGTTTGAACTCATGTACCTGTATGTATTATTAAGTCAGACTTGAGCTTAAACCTTGAATCTGTTGGCCCAGCTAGCAAACCTCTTTGACCAAGCCCAAAAGTGGCAACACTGAATTAGATTGGTTTCCTTCTCAATGTCAAGGAGAAGATGAACCAAGAAAAAATCTCGGGCAACAAGCAGCAAGGAGACAAAGGTATTTGCTGGTGCCTTGGCAGCCTGTTTGCTTTTCTCTGTAGTGAAAGGTGGCTGGAACTGCCCTAGTCTGAACTTCTAGTTCAAAAGTGAGTGGGAACAGGAGGGGAAGGGCTCACCCATTTAGGCACAAATAGGCCTGCGGGTGGCCACCAGCAGTCCAGATAACGCTGCCTGTATGAGTGTTTCTTTGGTATTTCAAGACAAAAGAAAGTGTTTATGCAGTCAGCTGCTGGTTTCAGCTTGAGCACTTAGTCTGGGAGCTTGGGGGTGCTGAAGCTTTGTGGGAGAGGCTTTTTGACTACAGTACCCAGCCCCACATGTACACCTTGATGTCAGACTAGTCATAGAAGAGGGACCTAGATATCTCCATAGATGCTGGCTTTTGTGTAGCTGCATTTCTATGCATTAATCATTTTCAGTACTAGCCGCTAGATAGCACTAGAGAATCAAAGTAAATCTCAAACAGCGTGGGATGCAAAGATTTAAACAAACTTGAGCACTCCAAAACTACCAACCACTGGAGTCTGTGGTTGGTGTTCAGCTGTTATCAGCAAACTAATGGAAATTGTCCAGTCAGGAGACAGTTATTTTAACTTCTGCTGTATTTAAAATGTCTACACTGATGTATTCCCAAGCAAAAAAAACATAGAAGTAGCATGAACAGTTACCCTACTCCAGCCCTCTTTTTAATACTTTTGATCCTTATTGAAGGCCACAAGCTTCAACAAAATGTGCATTAAATCCAAAATATTTGGCCGTCACAAAATGAACGCTTTAAAATTGAAGTAAAAATACGCCTCCAAAAATATCCATAGGGATATATGCTTTCCAAAATTATGCTTCCAAAACCATATTCTCAACAGAATTAATTTGCAGAGAGGGTAAAAAGTTATCTGTGCCTGTCACTTTCTGGAAGTTTACTCTATCCCTTGCAAAATTATTTGGCATTTTCGCTTTCCAAGAAGAATTTAAGGTAATGAAGAAATCGTTACTGACCATCTCTGTGAGAAGCCAAGAACCGATGTTTTTAATCTCTGCTATGAAAAGCAACAAAGGTACAACTTCTGCTTGCTTACTGATAGCCTTTCAAGAAGCCCCATATGAAGTTTTTTCTAAGGGGTTAGGGAATGCAAAAAGGTCATAAGAGAAAGGCATGGGTTACTGCCTGCTTGCATTGTGCATTTTCATAGGTTTTGTACTCCTCTTGCAAACCATATACTTAATGCATGTAACTACTTTTGATCTGCACATCCATAAACAGTTTTTCTGGCAGTCCTGAGGAATATGCACAGGTATGCATGGTGCCGTGCAAAGAAACTTGGTAATCTCCTCTGAAAACTGCATTTCTGACTTTGGTTTCAAAATACTGTGTAGGTGATCACAAATTCTTCTATTATTTATTAACACGGTTTGTATACCCAAATGCCACATCCTACTTTGATAGCATGTCTCGAGTTTTTGGTAAGGATCTAAAATTTGAAGTTTGAAGATCTTGAACTCCTAGAGTAATGTCTCCTAAATGCTTGTCTTGAAGGACAGATTCATAATCAGCTCAGAGCATCTGGCTCTTGTGGCTTGCTTCTAAAATATTAAACAGACTGATATCAAAACATATGAATGTATTGCTACTTATTTGCTATAGGCATGCTTCATCTTAGGTACGGGGACTTCAAGGACCGCAGTCTTGGCTGTCGCTGATAGAAGCTCGCAGGAGCTCCCAGCGGACTGGGCTGATGCATGTGTGAACTCTTTCAGCCAGTAAGCTGTTTCTTGCAGAAATGACAGCCTGTTATCAAGAGATGCATGGGCTATCTTTGAGGCTTGCTTACACATACAGTACATCCAGAATATCATTACCTACCAGCTTTCCATAGAAATTCACCTTTTCCCGTTAGTATGTGAGAGGCGTATGTTTAAACAAGATAAGAGATTTAACAGTACTGAGGGTTGATCATCTGTTTCCCCACAATTTAAATGACGATTTTGCAAGCCTCTTTTTCCCTCCCACACCAGTCCCTCAGCCACAGCTTGGAGGGCTGAACTTTCTTGGTGATAAGAGTCAATTATGTGAACATAGAGCTGAGTAAGGGTTGTCAATCACACCTCCAGCCTGCTTCAGGCATCCTTTACTAGTGGACAGCTATTTGCAGTTGGCAGGCCGGCAAAGTGGTTACCTGCAGGACTGGAAGGTGAACTAGCATTATAGTGCAGCTAAAACAAGATTAGTGACTGACATTGTACCACAAAGCCTTCCAGCCTATTTTTGGCCTTATTTATTTATTGCACGTATAAAACTATACTAAGCATGTCCAGACTACTACTATACTTCATTCTCAAATGCAGCAGATTTTACAGTTTGTTCTGTGATTTGTTTTGCTCCAAGTGCCAGTGGCAGGGAAGCTGTTTTTGTAAGTGCTTTGAAAACAAGTTCCAGCAAAACTGATCTTTATCAGATCCCATTTAAAAGGCTGCACATACTGCATAGTGAAACAGGCCAGTTAAATTTTAATCTGGGTTACATAAAAGATTGTTCTCAAAGTGGCACATATTGACGTTGTTCTCACACCCATTAACTTGCAGCTGGAAAGTGAAAAGGCCGAGAGGGATCTAAAACCTCTGTGTGTGTGCGTGCGTGTGTGCATAAGCAACCTTTAGGTAGGTTATGGTAGAATCACAGAAACCTTTCTGCAACATCTTGGCTGTTCAGTGGTTTTTTTTTTCCTTGTGGGGTGGGGGGATGGTGCCCTGCAGACTAAGAGTTATGTAATTCAGTAGCTCTTTTGGGGGAAGAGTCCTTGTTTTGGGGACCTGCTGTCAATGCACTGAGGATCTTTTTCATGTAAGTTTAGAGGAGTAGTGAGGTTGTGCCCAGAAGCCCACATGTGGCCTGAGCTGGGAAGACTCCTAAGTAAACGCAAAGGGATACAACACCTACTTGGGCAAAAGAATGCATTTAGTTTATTACAGGTCGTAAAATTTAGTTGAGTTGCCCATGGACAATTCTAGCCAGTTGTTTTTAAAAGTATGTGCTGTCAGGTGCTATTCTTTGTGAAGAACCTGCAGTTACTGCAAGAAGAGAAGCAAGTAAAGACACAGTGCCTAGATAAACCACTACCGCTCCTGAGAGCTGTAGGATTGCACTAGTGCAGCCTAGGAAAAATGAGAAGACAGTCTGGTGATTTAGTTCTTTTTTTGGATTTCTGATAGTATTTCTTATCTGTAGTGAAACTTGAAGCAACAATTTTTCCAAGGAAGTAAACTCTGATCTTTAATACTCCTTTTAAAGTATTTACAAGGTTTCTCTTTAATTACCTTTATTTTGAAAGGACATGGAGTTTTTGTAGGGAATGAAGAACAGTTTTTTCTGTGTTGTAAAGTCACACTTTAGGTTAGTTATTTTAAGATCTAAGAACAGTAAGTTCTATAGTGTGCCAAACCCAGAGATCATTTACATACCTGTGATGCCTATTAATCTACATCAGAGACCTTTCCTATTTACACCTCTGTACCTCAGATGATAAATTACCTTAGGCATTTGGTTCCCCCTTTGGTTTCAAATGCTGTTCCATTAGCATTGGGTATGACTTCGCTTCCACGCAGGACTGCTGCTTAAATTGCCATGGGGAAATTTTTCCATGATTCACTTTTTGCCGTGGGAATTAACTATTAATCAAAATCCCAGGAACACTGCGGTAGCTAAAAGTTTAGTCAGGCAGGTTGCAATGGCCAGCTGCTGGGTGAAGTGGTAAGGCCAGATGAGAATGATACATGAGCGAGCATCAGAAGCAAAAGAATACAAACCTACCTCAAGAGCTGGAGGGCCAAACTTATTTTCCTTAACCTATTTGCTGCTGAGTCTTTGGGAAATCACACATCCTCCTTGTTAATTGTATTCAGTCCTCAAACGCAGCTAAGGCTGTCGTTGAGGCTGTGTCTTCAATGCAGTGAAGTCTCAAAATGATGGGTAATGCGGTCTTCATCTGTGAGGAAGGTTCAGAGCAGGGAAGAAGGGTCAGAAATAGGGAGATCACCCTCCATTTTGTCACAAAAGCTGTGCCTTTTATTAAAGCTTGAGCTAGGCTCAAGCCCTGGCCCAGGAAAGCCAACCACACAATAAAATCGTATGGTTTGTTGACCAAAAACAGTTGTCAAACCCACACTTCACACATTTTAGTAGTGATGATTAAACCCAACTTCCTCTCCACTGTGGATGTGGTCTTAAACTTGCTTGCACCAAAACTGTGTGGGTAATTGTTTGCTTGTGTACACTGCCCAGCATTATTTAATTAAGAAAATGTGCTTGGCAGGAGGGAGACGGAAGCTGGAAAAGACACAATCCTTGTCAACAACCCATGTGATTCCCAAAAAAGCAGGGTAAAAGTGTGTGAAAGACAGACGGTAAAACACTGCATAAGTGGTAGTATGTGTGGTTGCTGACAACCCGGAAAGTGAGGATGAGCAAAAGTATCTGAAAAATTCAGGAGCCCATGCTATGCTATCCTGTCTCAGGAGAGGTGCAGGAAGACTTGGCATTGCCTTTCTGGTGCTCTGTAATCACTCTTCTAGTGCTTACAGTGAGCCTGAGTAAGGCATGGCTCAGAGAGGTCGAGAAATTTCCTGCCTGCTTATTTCTGCTGACAACAGCTAGACTGGGAAAATTGTGCTCTATCAATTAAGAATCAGTGGGGAGATCTGCTAAGCAATCTCCTTTCTGTTTTCCTTAAACAGCTACCTTTGTCTTCCACACGTCTCCCAGACACACCAGAGATTCAGATTTGTGCATTTTGATCCCTAAAGCCCAGTTAGGATTAAGCAGGGACACCAACAAAATAAAACAAAAGGAGCTGTCTTTTGCAAAGTGCAGTTACCCCAAGAAACTGTCTTCAGGTTATGCTGAGGCATTCAGATGAGAGATGAGGTGAGCTGCAAGCAAGCAGCAGACAGTCTAAAGATGGCTAATATTTAAAGCCAAGCTCAGGTCTAGAGAGAAGTGGTATATGTATTGTATGCTTTATTGATAGGATCCTAAGCTAGGTGATGTGGGAAAATAAATCTGAATTTCAGGTAGAAAGTATTCCCCCTCCATCTGTATAATTATTGTTTCCCTCCTTGCTTTTTCCAAAGACCTATAATTACTACTTCAGCAGATAAAACCTGTAGCTGGAGTTTAGGAAACTATAGTAAGCAGCTGTCTTTGTATTAGTGATTAAATCAAGCAGGGCAGATCTGAATCAGATTTGTAAAGCATAAATTTACCTTGTAGCCAAATCAACTAAAAATAACACACTCCTTACCACCTACTCAATGAAAGTTTCAAGCAGTCGTGCTGCAAACATCCTCTGGAACTACTGTTATGGACAAATAATTGACAAATGGTCCGAATGCTTTAAGGGATGATCAGTCCAGTGGGTGGCATCAGGGCTCCCTGGCCTTCCAGGGGCCAGAGCAAGTGCCTGTTTTGCATCCAAATGTATGTTTTTAAGCCAAAGTGTAGTTCTGATGCAAATCCAGCTACACAATTCCACCCCCTGAAGGTATAAATTAAGGAACTTTATGAAGAAACTTGTTCAAATACCCCACTAGAATATAAAAAAGTCCTTACTAAATAATTTTATTTATCTGGGACAAATGGGATGTGAATTGCCAGAAAAGTCTTACCATATGTTAAGGACTGTCTGCTGTTCCAGACTATGTGATGGAATTCAGAAGTTTATTTTAGTTTTGATGGAGGCTTCAGATATCATCCTGAAGAAGTCATACAGTTAAACATAGGCACAGCTACCAGTTCAGGTTATTCCTATGGCTTGACTTTGCTGAGATCTACCTGCCACAATGCTGTTCAGCTATGACTTGATTATTCCAGGAGGTTTGGAGAGGCATTCCAACAGGAGATGCAGGTAAACTGGAGACTGCATTTACAAGGTACATGTTTCCAAAGAAATGAATTTGTAGGGTGGAGCTGTTGTTTCTGAAGACCTGATATCCATCTTATTTGTTTTTCAGTGTAGGTGTTCTGGACTAGCTCTCATGTGGCTCCTTCAGCTGAGTGCTCTTGTGGCACAGCTTCATCTTTAGCCTTCTCCAAAAGATGTCCAGTTTGGGTGATTCACTACATGAGGTGAATTAGTATGGTCAAAGACGTACTTTAGGAGTAAACTCCTGATCAAGACTGAAGTGCTAATGCAGGGAAGTCCAGAAAAAAATATATATAGTTGAAATAAAGTTGTGATGATACAAGGTAGTTGTTGTTAGCAATCAAAAGTATTGATAATTTTTAGAAACTTTTAACCAACAGATTTGTTATTATGGTATCTTTGCCCTGATAAAGGGAGGTAGCATTCACTTCTGGTCCAAGTCTAAGCTGTTTCAGATGAAGGATGTAATGAATGTGTTTGCATGTAAGAGGCTGCATGCGAATAGGGAGGAACTGGGCTGTGGCTTAGGTAAAGCTTGTGCATTCTTATACAGAACAGCATCTGAGTGATGGGATTTAAGTATGTGCTGTAGTCCTGTATGTACCAAGTATGTGCTTTAGTCCTCAACATAGATGCTTCCATGTTTTACGGCCATAAAAAAATGAATCCTTTTTCTTTGCATATGTTTTAGGAAGGAAATAATAGATGGCATTCAGGAAATGCCATTGAAATATACATCTCTACAACATATAGAGTCTGTCTCTCCAAGTTACTACTTGGTCAGCGCAGTTTCACGAATCAGTCCTCAGCTTCATGTATTAAGATGAATCATAAACAGCATCTCGGAAGTGGCATCCCTGGCCCTTTGCCAAAGATTAGTCGCCATCTTCTTGAATTGGACCTAGGACCTATACTTACTACCAGTTACACTGAGTCCGTCAACAATTCTAGCTTATTTAAGGACTATACAGGGAATGACATTCACATACAACATTATAATGCAGAACTTCCTCTGAGAAGGTACACTTGCCTCTCTTCTGTATCCAGGAAAGCTGCAGTGTTAAAGGGAGGAGCAACTGGAGAATCGGCAAAGCCCAAATTTTGTTTAGAGCTTTGTGGGTTGAAATCAATGCCATCTGCTCTAGCCAGAAAGTCAGAGGTGGTGAAGGAATAAGCAAGAGGGTTCAGGCAGATGAAGTGACCAGCAGTATTTCGCCCACAGTGGGCAGAAGTAGTGCAGATGTCAATGCTGCCAAAGTCTGAAGCTCGGTGTGTTTCTCCGGCAGGGAATGGTGCTGTGCTGCTCTCGGGCTAGGGGACTTGCCAAGCGCTGCGCTCCGGCTTGGCCCCACCACGCGCTGGGGTTCGTGGCCTGCTCAGGCAATGGGCTTTGCACCCTGATGCAGGGCAGCGTTTCACAGACCGTAACTGCGGATACGCGGGACAAGGGCCAGTGGGCTCTGCTGGGTTAACGCAAATTTTGACTCTCTTACCCTTCCCTTCTTTTCTGCACTTTTCAAAAGCTGCTGAACATGGCAGCAATAGTTTTTCAAGGGTTTTCAGCTCTGTGTCACTTTGCCCTGATTAGCTGTGAAGACCTTACTGAGCCACCGCTGGAACAGTTTAGGGAAGATGTAGTGAAGTGGAACAGTCTTCAGTAGATTGCTGCCTTTGTGATCAGTAGCTTCTGATGTTGCGTCTTATGCTTCATTTATTTAATGGAGACATCGTAGAAGAGGAGAGGTTTTCCTTTTTCTCTCTCCTGTGTCACTGTGAGCGGTCACAAAACCACAGGTTACTCTTTTTGTTTCCACTTCAGTATTTCTAAGGTAGCAAGATATGAGTCCTGAATTAGGTTTTTGAGTCAGAGTTTGTGAGAGATATATAAATATATATAGTATAAATATTATATAGTATATACAATAGTATATATAGTATATATATACACACTATTATATAGTATATAGTGTATATTTAGTATACATATATATACACTATGTACATATAGTGTACAGTATAGTACAGTATACTATACTGTACACTATACTAGTGTACATACAATATATATGTAGAATATAATAGTATATCTATACACTATATCTATATATAAAAGCATATATAGTGTGTATATATACTATTTTGTATAAATGTGTGTATATAGATATGTATATATACACTGTTTTAATTGTACTTACCCTCAGATGGTTGCTGTTGGATGTGATATTTAGAAACATGGAGCCATATAAAACAGATTATAAACTGGCATAAACAGATTATAAAGCTTTATAAACTCTCTTGAGCACAAAATGGGTGAGTTAGCTCTCACAATGCTTTGAAGTCAAATGGTCCTCACACACTTACTTGTTACAAACATCCACATAATTTCTCCCAGCTCCAGGTACCTTCAAAGTGTTTGCTTTCAGGAGCTCTCTTAATAGTTTCCTTTTCACTGCTATGAGTACACCTTGGCACGTTATTAAAGCTATTCTCCATCTTGTCTTACTACATAAGTATTATTTGCACTACTGCATACAAGCGTTGCATTTTAACACATGTGACAACTCAAAAATTATAATGACCATTTAAAACCTAGAATCTATATTAGATATACTTTTTGCTTTAGGGGAATGAAAAGGACCAGGTAATAGCCTCTGCTTGCCAGGTACAATGTGTGGGCCACTTGCTTCTGTTCAAAAGGCATTACAGCTCGGACTGGAGAAACAGGGCTGGTCTAGCCCATAAGCTGGTACACGCTTGCCATCAGCAGCACTGTTTTTCGGTGTCGGCAGAGATCCCATCCCGTGGTGCTCCACATCACATGGCACAGCAGAGCAAAGGCAGGGTAAATGCCGGCGGGCTACTGGAGTACGCAGGGCTGGATCAGGCGCACCAGGACAGATGAGAAGCAGCATGCACTGTGTCATGGGCTTCCCACCTTGCGGGACAGCTCATCCAGAGAGGAGTTGAGAGCAGAGGCATCGGACTTGGAAGAGCACCACACAGTGACTGCTGGCATTCTGGAAATGGCCAGTGATCTGTAAGTAGAGTTAAAAAGAAAGCTGAGCTTGGTTACAGATGATCTTAGCTCCCAGACCCCACTCCCCTTGCCCCCTCAAAAACAACAGCAACTTACCATTTGTTGTGCTTGATGTGCAGGAAGATGTCAACAGAAGCAGATCCTTTCCATGTGGCAGTGACCATTAGAGAATACAGATGATAAAATTAGTTCAGCCAAAGTGACCAAAGAAACTCCAAAACTATTTTAGCTGTAGGAACTACCGTATGGTGTTTCCCTGAGAGATTTCTTGGGGGCGGGCAGGGAGATAATGTTTTAAAAGAGGAATTTTATTTGAAATGGCACTTTTTTAACTGAGAAGAGCTCTGGCTCACAGGAGTCTAAATATTTTGTTACCTGTATGTCCACTGAGATTACCAAATGTCTCTGTACAACAATATAGGAAAAATGAAACACCTGCAAGTAGACCGCTTACAAACCATTCTCAGATTAATTAGCCACCTACACTAGTTAAATGAATTGCTTTCGTATACCTTACCCTTCACCCCATTTACACTATGAACCTCAGTACTTCCATGATCCAAAATCTTGACTATTTTCCTCAGGGTAGGCACGTAATACTTTTCATTCAGGAACACGTTACTTCCCAGCACAGTAAGGAAAAGGGCTGACCCTAAGCTGTTTACCAACAGCACCACTGGCCCACTTCCCAGGGGAGGTACCAGCTCACATCTGCCTTAATGACAAAGGATATGATGTCCTGCTCTACGCAAAGCACTGAAACTGTCTTTGGGCCGGCACCTTGTAGAGTGTGAGGCTGCCTGTGTTGCTCACCAATTGCATCACTTAACATAAAAGAGGGAATTATGAAGCTATATAAGTTGTTCAGCGGATCTAAACTGTATAAACTATTGTAAGATGTTCAGTGGAGGAAGGGGATGCAGTCCTCCCCCCTTAACAGTAAATTAATAGTAAATTAATAGTAAATAGGGCTGGAAAGGCTGTAATACCAGAGCAAATGTGATTCAATAGAAGCATTCAAGTGGGAGAATATAAAAGTTTGTAACAACTTACTGGATCTGATACAGAGTTGACCAGGGAAGTTGTATTTGGTCTTGAAAATACCATCACAAGAGAAATGTCAAAATATTCAAGGAAACTTGAAGCATGATTTAAAGATTTATGGTCATATCTGGGGTCTTCAAAGACTTCGGGACAGCTGCTGACAAACTGATACGGGATTTGGTTTTGATATGGCTGGCATAGCAAATGGATCACAGATATAGGCTAAAAATTCCATTGTAGCTGTTCTTGAGCTAGAATCCCGTGGTGTTATGCTTCAAGTAAACACACAAATTTGAGTGGTGGTGGGAGCTCTAATCTTGTTATTTATTTTGGGAATTGTTCATATGTTACCCTTTACCAGTGTGGCCAGTCAGTCAGCCCAAGGAGCAGCTCCAGTTTGTCAGGACGTCAGGGTTGGGAGGGAGGTGGTGGGAAATGACTGTCAGGACAGCATCCGAAACATGGCAGCCAAACATTTCTTTCTGTCAGCTCACAGCCCTAGGCTTAAACTGGGATCATCCACGCAGCCTGCAGAGATGCCCCAAACCTGGCAAGGGCCTTCTGAAAGACTGAAAACCCCCCCTTGTTCTAGGTCCTTCAGCTCTGGGATATGCAACAGCACCTATTGCTCTGCACACACTTGAATGGGAGGTCCGAAGCTCCGCGGTATAAATCCTGACCACACTGAACCTGATTGCAACAGTCCAGCTGGTTTTAAGAAAGGCAGTATTTCACCTGGGAAGTCTATTGCTTAATGTCAGAAACTGCAGAATCTCAGCAAGAGGAAAATCTCTTCAGCTGAGACACTCCAAAGAAATAGAAAGTTGTGCCAGAATTGTTCCCATATCCACCCTGAAGATGCAATATGTAAAGCCAGGTAAGCAGCAGTCCTCAGATAAGGTGCATTTACAATTGCCATATGATGGTGACTTGGTGGTTATGGTTGCTGAGAACAGGAACAATCTATTTAATGCAGTATCTGTGATGGTTAATAATTGAAACTCACAGCTGCTGTTGCAAGGAAATGGTGTTCAGCCCTTTATTCATATCCGGGTCTTTGGCTGCTAACTGGATCTTAACCAGTGGGTTTAATTAACTGTGCCCTGGTATCTCTTCTGTTAAAAGGCGGTAATTACACATTCCAGTAAAAAGAGAGAAGAAAAGTTAGTGGAACAGATTGGGATAGGCCCATGGTATTTTGTTTCAACTAAAGAACAAAAAGTAACTCTTTTAAATTGGCCCCTGAAATTCAGGATGGAATTATGGATACACCTGTTGCAGAGAAGTAGAATAACCAATGGGGTTGTATAATGAATTTCCCTATTAGTCTCTGCATGAAGGAATCTTAATTGGTGCTAAAATAATAGGTCATTTGTGTCCAGCACTGTAAAGATGATGAGGTTTTCCTATCCAAGAAGTTATTTCATGCAGGAGGGAATCTTACAGACCACATATAAAAATACCTTGATCTCCGCCCTTGTTTGTTGGAGGTTATATAACTTTTCCCAGATAATTATTTTGCTGCATTGATGAAAACCTATTGAGCTGTTATTTAATGCTTAGCTACTGCACTGTGCTTTTGAAAAAGAGGTCATAAAAGGATTTTCTCTATCTCTCTCTCACTCTCATAAAATTTAGTACAACTTTTTGTCCTGAGCCAGTTCTCCTTTTCTCAACTTGAAGGTCTTAGTGCTTTGGAAATTTCTAGCTTGAGCCCAAACTAAAGAAGTTCCCTTCCTCTGAAGCTGCTTTCTGCAGAAAATCAGTGAAAAAAAGGTAGAGGTGGAAATGAGCTGCTTAACCACAACTGTACAGTGTCATTTAAGGTGCTTTATCTGAGACATCTCCACTGGGGTGGAAGAGACAATTCAGCCCAAGAAAATTTGTTTTCTGGGTTTGTTCTGTCCAGCAAGGCTTTACTGTGCCTTCCACTTAAGAATCTGGAAGTCTTGTGTAAAGGGAACTATTGATGCTTCCTACTTATTTCCTTAGAGGCAGAAATAATCCTAAACATTGCCTTGTGAATGCATCTCTCTGTTTCTGACTACATTTCAGAGCAGCAGCACTGGCAGAGAGAGGAAACTGTGCCTCTGATTTCACAGGCAGTCTGCACATGCACTCAGTCTGACGGTTTCTGTGTGTAAGATTTGAATCTGTGTTTATGCAAGTCTTCCCAGTTAATACTAAAACAGCACAGGCATCACTAGGCAAAAAATAGCAGCTCACACCCTGGGATCATACTGAATGGTGGGACCATTTTCTACATGACACTAGCTTTAGATTGCTGTCTGTGCCTAGCCTGCTTTCCTTGTATAGATTGAGGGACGGAGCAATTTTTAGGGTCTCATTTCCCATTAATCTCAAGGATAATAAGATGCCTAAATAAACTCCTGAGGTTCTGGAAATTTGTCTCCAATTCATGGAAGCACTTTAGCTTCACTGAACTCTCTTCACACATTTAGGTTTACACCAATATGCCTTGTTGAGTTGGTTGCTCTTAAATCTTAACTTCAGCAGGTGATTGATTTTCTTCTCTCCTCTTGGCTTATTTAAGTTTCTTGTGAGTCTTGTTATAGAACAGAACGCAAAATGCATGAAAAGGGACAGTGTAGGCATTAAAAAAGAAGAAAGTCAGGAAGTTGAGAGGGTCAAATGAGTCAGTAGAAAGAAATACAGCCACTCCTACCTCTAATCATTGTGACTGTGTATTGTTCCTACAGATCTGAACTCTCTAAAACAGACAGCTCATTTGAATTTTTAGTACAGTCTCCGTTGCCAGGTAAAGTAAATAATAACATTGTATTATGCAAAAAACTTTTGCCTTTTTTCTGGGGTGTTTATTTTGCAGTTCCTAAAACCTGAATTCGAGCACTGGGATCATCCTCCTGTCTCAGTAAGAACATTGTGCAGTACAGCCTGGTTTCTGTCACTTCATATTCTCTTACCAAGGGATTCTATTGCTCCCAAGTCTTTGACTTCCCATGAGCTAGTGAAGAAAATTGCAGATAGGATTTCTGGAAGCAAACATCTGGATATGTGTCCACTGACACTCATAAGAAAAGTGTGCTGCATTCTGGGGATAGGTGCCTGCTCCAGATGAGGAGCCCTGGCTCATAGTAACACTTGCTGTTGACATGGGATCCCTAATAGATGAGGATCCAGCTCAGATCCCACCCAGCTGCACAACCCTGACTCAGAGAAGTGGGAGCACTAAGAAGGTACGAGGACGAGCAGAAAGAAAGTCTGCAGAGAGATAAATGATGGTAAGATTACAGACAGAGGGAGGGTGGTTGGAACAGGATCGTCAGGTGTGCGAGGATCCAAGAGGGAAGACATCTATGTGAGAAGTGTAAAGTCTAAAGAAAGAAAGCAGAGAGGTTAATCTAAGGACTGCCTGGTGTCACTAAGTCACCAGTGGATGGAGCTGGTGGCAGAGGGCAGCTCGGCAGCACTGAGGATGTGGCCTGGGGAGCTCCAGCACTGGCTCTTCTCCCCAGTTCACTGATGCTTGCCTCATCAGCAAAGGACGTTCGAATGCCTTATCAGGGTGGCAAGAAGACCTGAATCTTACCTCTCTTGTGTGTGTCAACTGAGAAACGGCTGTTCCATATTTTTTAGTTGTGTGTGTCTTGCCTGCAGGGTCTTTTCATATGGCTAAATGGGAGCCCAACTGGACTCACCCAGAATAACGTTGTTTAAAAGGTAAATATCAAATTGAATAAAGATTTTTTTTTTTTTTTAGGGAATGTTTACTTATTTGCAAAATTTTGCTGGACTTGAATTGAATTCACTGAAAGTCCGAACTGACTGCTGAAAACACATCGCTTGAAGCAAGCTGGTAATACATGACTCCAGGGTGGAAACAGCAGACGTATTGGGTCTGCAAAAATATGTTAGGAGTTGTTATCTCTGACTATGTTAATAAGCAAACTCCTGTAATGAGCCAAATGGCAATAACTGCCATTTTTACTTAAAAATCACTCTATGGAAATAGCCTCCCCTCTCTTTTTTTTTCTTCCTTTTTTTTCCTCTCTCTTTTGGTTGTTTAATTCTTCAGCTTTCTCTCCTTCTCTCCTTCTTGTTAGTACTTTATAAATTATTAACTAAGTTTTCCCCAGCTTCATGTATTTAAAACAGCTGGTGTGACTTCAGCAGTCCCTCATGATATTTTTGAAACCTGGTGATTTACAGCTATAAATAATAACTTCTATTTTCTTTTTGTGCTTCTTGATTTTTTTTCCATCACTTAATTTGTACCAGTTGTCTAATGATGCATTTATGTTACCTGTGACAAACATATTACATTCATACAGACTCTGGAGTTCAGAGTGTTGCAGCAAGAAAGGCTTCATGCTTGGATTTAATAGGTAGGAAGCCATAGATTAATATTTGTACAGTGCTTCTCGGAATTCAACGTGACCTATTCATAATGCTATATGTCTAACCTTTTCTCTTCCATTCTTACAGGCTGAAGAAGAAGAAAACAAGAGCTATTGGTCTTGGGTTTAGATTTGGGAAGTTAAAGAGCAACTCAGTGAGACAGCTTTTAATTTGGACCCATAGTCCGTTCATGTAAATGTTCAGCTCCAGATCTTTCAATCTAACTTGAAAGGCCTGGCCATTCTGAGAAGCTTTTTCCCACCGCTGTGTGAAAACAAAATGTCGATTGACATGATATATTGCTAAATGCAGTTCCAATGATGGCTGTGACTCAGATCGTGTTGGATTCACTGGCATGCTTACACTCTCAAAACAAGACCTCTGTAACTAATAGGTGACAGATGGAAGTACTTCTCAGAAAGTTTCCCCCCCCAGGCCCCCGCATATACATAGCTTTTCTTTCCCAAGGAATAGGGAGGTATTTAGCATTAAAGCACTGCTGAAATTCTTGAAAGTGATTTCTACTAGGTGACTATTTCAGTGACAGTGCTTTTCTGTAAGACTTGTGGCATTGTCCTACAGTGTGCGTTATGCAATGTTTGTTCCTGCTATTGTGGTAGGTTAATTGCTGTGCTGATTGTTCATTTTAGTGTAGGTTGCGTACATTTTTCAAGTGATCAACATGGTTTGCCTCTTGTATTTGTTATTATTGGGCTCTCTACATAGTCTGTTTCAAAACTCTATTACATGAACTCCCTTTTTTCTTTCCTGTGAACAACACGGATCATTTGTAGAATCAATAGTAAATTCTCCCCTATCTTCAATTCAATGTCAAACTGCAGCTCAGCTCCACCAGACATTTTTGAGTAATGAAAAGCGCATAAAATGTTGATTTATGCCTGTTTCATGTGCATAAATATAAACAAATGTCTATGTATGTCTATATACACCTATGTATTTGCCTCTCTCTGTACTAATTATTCATGTTGTGTTTCATTCTTAAAGAACCAAATGACATCTGAGAGACATGGCATGGATCTTATTCTTTTGTTTAGGGTTAGGGTTTTTTTTTTCAGGGGAAAAAACGGTTCTCATTTTAAATTTTCTGGTAACTTGTATCTATTAAGAAATTGCATCTTCCTCTTTGGCTCAGTCACATATCATAGATCAGAGCAAGAAAAGGTTTTCCTCTTCTCCTAGTGAATTGGGCAACAGGGTTATTGCTGGGATCTGCCAGTTTGTAGATATTCAGAACTTGATGTCCATGTTTTACTGTCATATGGTTCGATCAGCTGTGTAGCATGGTGATACCTGCATGTGAACGTGCACATGCAATACAAGGACGGTACTGTTCTTCTTCTAGGAAATGAATTTATTTCCTGCAGGTAGTGCACTTGATGGATTTTGAAAGGAAGATTTGTTAAGTAAGTGCCAAAACCAACAAAGAAGAAAAGTCATCTTTCACACGAAACAAGCACTTTTTAAAGAATCGAGCATACTACTGGTGGCTGTTCTACTTTAGCTGAAGGCCACCACATAAATTATATTTGACAAATTAGTTATGGAAGGTTATGCACACCTGTTTGTATCAGTGCTATGAAATATTCATTTCGATATAGCTTCTGTTTAACTGAACACATTATTCCCTTCTGATAGTTACTTTAGGGTCTTCCTTGTGTCTAGATATACTAATAATGCTCCATTACCTTGGTTTACAACTAATCGAGGCAAACATATTATGTTATGTAATCCCTCCCATTAAAACAGTGCCAATGATCCCCATTGAGAGCTTCAGTTAAACTTTCAGAAAAGTCAAGGGACATTGATTTGTTATTCTACATCAATTACCTTTCGTGCTGAGGCCACAGACAGAACACCATTGATTTGTTTATTTAAAATGAAGTTGCAATGCATGATGCATTTCTGTTCACTTGACTTTTTAATTTGTGTGGAGTATTTTCAGCTGAACCCTATACATTGAACTGTCAGTTTTTTAGAAATTTGCTGAAATATAAAAATAGCAGCAACCAAGTTTGAATTGAAATACAATACCTGTGATAAAAAAGCTGGTAGAGTATATTACAGCATAGGCATAAACAAATAAATCTTCCTAAATATAAATTACTGTAGCTGTATTGACTAGACAATCTGCCCCAGCATGTCCCAGGAATACTTTTTTTTTTAATGTATCTATACTCCTACAAGGAATGTTAAAAATCTGGACTTGTAAATATACTAATAAATTAGAAACAGCAATGATTTATTGTAAATCCATAGCAGAAAGCTGTCACTGCAGATTACAGCCAGGATGGATTTGAGCTGTGCCACTTTCACCATTTCTATTTGCTGAACATTTCCTTTATACTCCCTATTGCTTAGAAGGTGCAGTAAATACCTGCATATTGAAGTAAGTCTTTCCCCCCAACCCTTTCTCACCCCACGAAACAAAAAGATACTGCAATGACAAAATCTGGAGTTTGTGATTTAACACATTACCCTAATCTACATTCTGGGCTGTGTTGTTGAGAAGATGACACTCAAGACTCTGGCTTCAGGGTGATGTTTTTCCTTATTAGGCCAAACTTGGCAGTGACTCAGTCTGGAATATGCAGTATTTCTGCGACGCTTTGCACTGTGGCAGAAAAATATGCCAGTCATGGCCAGAGGTGCTTGGAATATCTCTTAACACACTGCCTTTTGCGGCACAGTTTTGGGTCTTTGTGTGTTGCCCACAGCATTTGGGAGCCAGACTCAAAGCTCAAGGCACAAGAGGAATTTAGTTCAAACTTTCTCTGCTGACCTTGGCTGCATCCGGTTGATGTGTGCTATTAGTGCATGACCATTGAGTGATTTGAAACCCAGCTGATGAGAGCTTATTTGTTATCCTTCTTCCTCTTTCACACAGATGATTTGAGTAAACGTGATACCAGAATTCAGGAGTCAGATGAGAAGAGATCTTCTCAGGAAAGAAAGTGAGCTCAGTTTCTTCCCAATGCTGATGCAGAACACGCTGCTTCTTTGCCCTTCCCTGACGTTTGGCTTGCTGCTAATCTTGTGCTTAAAGGAGGTATTTATATTCCTCTCATGAGGCATGGCCTGAGAGATGTCTTTTCTGGCCTTTCTTGTTCCTTGGGAAAATGTCCAAATATGACACACTGCGGTGTTGTCTTCCTGATCCTGCAGCTGGCCTGAAAAACCGGTAGCAGGAAACAGTGCACATGCTTAACTTTGAATTTTACCGATAACAACAAGGTGATGTTAATTCTGGCAAGCTACAAATGTTTGCTTTTCCTACTGTGACAGTCGTTCCTTATGGAAAGTGGGAAAAACTTGAACCTTCTTGCCTTGAGCTGGAATTGTACTTAACCAAAAGTATTTTAAACCATTTTTCTCCTCAGTTTCCAAGTCAAAAGCCAACTCATGATTACTGAGTACAATTGCATAGGAATTACCAGACTGCACCATGATACAAATCATGGCATGGCTGATCATTTCATGTGGTAGTCCAAACAAATATTATTCGCCAGTATTCGATGTAGTGATGACATTGTTACCAGTGATGATGCTCTGCAATTTATCACTATTCCCTGGTGACAGCGAACCGATGCTGGCTGGAGAACTCCTCTGAGCATCTCCAGGGTTTAGGAGGTGTTGGCAGATGCTAACTTTTGGTAAGAAACAGAAAGAATAAGATAAAAAATAACAGGTACCTTCTGTTTGGCCTATATTTGATGAAGTTACCCTCCAAAACTTTGAAAATCTCTGACAGAATGCTACTTAACTGTGTTCATATTGTATGTTCATGCTTAATAACTTAGGTGAGGTAAAGTGCATTTAAAAGTAGAAAGAAAAGAATCTTAACAACTTCATTCTGCAGGAAAAAAAGTTCTGGGTTCTCACTGTTCTCATAAATGCAGTATAAAATGAGGCTTTCTTCAGTGTGAGAAGAAAGCCAAGCTGTTGCATAAAGTTAACTAGCGGTGACTATGGTGTTCATTTTTTATTAGGGCTCATAAAAACTGTACCTACACGTAGGCACTGCTGACAAGTGATGAGTGGTTTTTGTGTCATAACTATTCAGTATGGATTCAGTATGTATTTGGTTTGAGAAGGGTGCCAAATATTTGCAAGGTGGTGAAGGTGGGTTATGAAATAGCAGGTATGGAACATCCTACCAACACTACCTAATACAGAGTTGTATTTTTGGTTTTTCTATTTTATTTCATATTTTCCTGCCTGCTGTCTAGCTATTGCTTCCTTAGTGTGTTTATCTGGGCAAATCCAGACTGGAGTTTCCATGGTATTGTCATGTAAAGACCTAATCCAGTACATCTTGTTTGTGTGAGTAATGCTCAACTGTAATTAATAGTCCTGCCGGCAACACTGATATTATTCATGTGAACAAAGCTCGAAAGAGCAGATCCAGCCTTATTCTGGTAAAACTGGAGATGTAGCCAAAAACTCACTGGGAGAGCAGATTTGCCACCTAATGTAAACTATGAGGTGGTGGGAGGGGGGAGAAACAGTGTGATTGCCCTGCCACTGTCTGGCAGTTCTCAAAACTGGTTATAGCCATCTTTCCTCTGCCAGCCTGAAGATAAATATTCTTTTGCCTTACACCATTTTACTGGAAGGGGCTCAATAAATGTCACTAGATGCAAGTGACAACTCTACGATAAGAGCATTAATGTGATACTGAACCATTTCCAGAGGAACTCTCCCTTTTGGCTGTACCAAAAGACTTTCTAGTCCAGGGCCTGGCAGTATTTGACCCTTCTTTTCTCTTTCCAGCCAGCATCCATCCACCTGTTTATCCAAAGCAGATGAATAGTTTCTCCTTTGTTGAAATGGAGAGGATTGGAGGCCTAGTTTGTCTAGATTGCTACTTCTTATTTGGAAGATCTGCTCTATTTGCTAGTATGTGGGATGGCTGGCTGGTAAATGGCATGCGTGAAAGCAGCCCTGGTTGCGGAACCTGCTTGACTCGTTCCTCACAGTGGAGAAAGCCTGTGTGTGAACTCGCCACCCAGCCGGTGATTTGCGGGGAGACACTCCCCAGAGTCTCCCAGAAGAGCAGGGACACAGCTTCCACACTTATCACCAGGATGTCAGTCTCTGCAGGCATCTGGCTTTCTCTAGCCCAGCCTCCTGAGAGAATGACACAGTCCCTTGGGCATCTGTTTTAGAGCACAAAAGCCTTTGTGTAGGAGCTTACAAAAGAATGCAGAAATCTTTGAGCCAAGAGCTGACATCACCATGTGTGTTCAAAATAACAACAGAAAATGGCCATCTCTAGGGGCAATGGTGACTTAAAAATACTCTTGAGCAGTGTAGTGTGGGAATCAGCTGGAATCAGTTTTTGGCTGCAAATGTGCAGCAGACTCTATGTGTTTTAATGCTTGTACACTGTTTTATTAATATTGATTTTAGGCAACTACTAACTGGTAACACACACAGGAATAATGTAGTCAGGCTGTGAAAGCCCTCCTCACTTTGAGAGAGTATCTGCCAGAACTTTTACGCTGCTCTAGGCTTGATTGTCAGTGAAAATAAAATTTGTTAACCCCTTCTATTCTTGGAGTTTTATGAAACGATGACCTGTTTCATTTGGTTAGTCCCTGCTTATATAGAATCATAGAATCATTTAGGTTGGAGAAGATCTTTAAGATCATCAAGTCCAACTGTAAACCTAATGCTGCCAAGTCCACCACTAAACAATGTCCCTAAGCACCACATCTGCACGTCTTTTAAATACCTCCAGGGATGGTGACTCAACCACTTCCCTGGGCACTTCTCTGTTCTCCTTTCTTTAATTTAAACTACCATTGACATTTCTGGGAATTTGTTTGGGAGAACAATAGAAACCTTTGGTGCATGACCGCATAGGAATACTTCGAAAAATCAAAGTCATGACATCAAGTACCACAGTCAAGATATAAGGCAAAAAAGGGCAGTAGGCAGAGAAACAAATACACTTTTCCTTCAATTGGAGTGGTCATGTGAGTTCCCATTATTCACAGGAAAGTCTCCTTCAAATGTGCAAGTGAAATAAAACAAATTTCCAACTTAATAAGATTGTTTTTTTCTTTCTTTTCTCTTTCAGAAGTTCTTGCTTAGAAAGGGACAGCAATAGGCAAAAAGATTGTTTGTTGGTATAGAATTATTTCTGTGAGGAGTCAAAAGATCTGTTTCTTACTACCTGTAACCAAATGAATGTATTGAACAGATTATGGATTTAGGCTTAAGACATTGGGCCAACACTCAGAAACACCTGATCCGAGTTCCTCATGCTCTAGACTTTCTGTGTATCCTTGGATACACAGTTGTTGAATTTCATACCACCTTTAGTTTTCATGTTAAATTGAAAGATGAGGACTACTTCTACACTTCAGCAGTGTGAAGAGAGCGCTATCAATATTTATGGGTATCAAGCATACATGTTCATGTGGGTGCCTCCTTTGTTCCTTTGCTCCTGAGTTCTGCTTTGCATGATATGCTGGCCTTGGCCTTGCAAACGAAGTTAGTTCCTGTTACAGTAAGGCATATCAGATCACTGAGAATACTGAGAACAGCCTCGCAAAAAAGCCTTCGTGGATCAGATACTGTGATCTCAGAGATTCTCTGAAATATCCTGTAAGTGGCTTCTCATCGTGGAAGTGGGCATAGTCATGGTCTTTCCCAGTCTTCTTCCAAAATGGGTTGAAGAGACTGTTGTGCTGCACTTTCCTAAATTGGTATGTCTCCTAAGGACTTCAGTTGGCAAGGTGCAACTCTGTTATGTCCTTGTTAGATGGGAAAGGGCTCCGCTTGAGTAGTTTCATCTCCTCTCTGTATGATTCATGTATACTGCTTTCAAAAACTCATTGAGTGTATTGTGTGAGGGAGAAATCTGTAATTTTCATTCTTGCTTTCAGGAATGCAGCAGTGTCACTAATGGTAAACACTGTAAAGGGGAGTTTATATCCACATGCAGTGTGGCAGTACAGACTCTACCACTCCCACTGCTCTGCACAGATTACAGAAAAGGAGCACTTACTGGCTTTTTGGTGTTTGCCAGGACATGATAGTGCCCGCAAGTGACTTCAGTGGAAAAATGCACTGGAAGATGTACACAATATATCTGTAACACAACTTTCCACACCCTTCTGATTCAAGATGACATCTGCTAGCATAACAGGCATGAGAAAAATCAAAGATTTTAATGTGAGGAAATGAAGGGGCAAATAAGCCCACAGATTTTTATACTAAAAGCGGATGTTGGGAAGAACCTGCAAACCAAACGGAACAATTTTTCTCAAGCAGAAAATAATTCATTGGAAGGCAGCGTTGTCTGTGATATGTTCACACAACTTTGGACAAGGAAATTTTTTTATTCCTTTAGACTATACAGAACAAGTAAGGAACAATGAGACACTCTGAGTGTTTGTGTTATGTTCTTAATTTAGAGTGTGTGGTGAAGGGGCATGTTTATGTGTGAAATATACACATGGTACCTGCAAGGCTGCCTGCATGTTAGGGCAGATGCAAGTTTTGAATGGAAAACTCATTAATTTTTTCAATACAGCTGTTTCTGAAAATGGCCACAATAGGTTAACAATGCTTAAAATTTAGACTGGACAGACCTTTTATGGCTCTGAGCTATTTCACTCCACTATATCTCTCACTCCACTGTATCTTTCCCTCCAGCCTTTCTTTTTCATATGGAGTATGAGTTCATGGAAAGTACATGGATCTTGGTGATCCACAGCTATTTAAGTATCATTGTGTTAAAAAAATCTATTGGATAGTCATCTGAAAATATTCTTAAGGTGATATATATATATATATATACACATATCTATGTCTATGTATCTGTAGATAGATAGACAGACAGACCATGTGCATCAGACAACACAGTCTGGTGGGTCATTTAAATACAATGTAAAATGCTTGTGAGTCAGGGGTAGATCCAAAGTAATTCCATGGAAATGAATGCTGAAAATCTAGATTTCTGCTGGGATGACTCAAATACAAGAGATTTTCCTGCAGATTATATTGCAACAGCAGTTGCTTGTAAATTTATTTGATCTTAACCTTTTGACTAGTTCTGACTTGCTAATTTTACACAAAACCTTAAAAAAACCAGTGAAGGTTAGCAAGAGGTACTGCAAGAAGATTTACTAGCTCTTGTTAGTGTAAATACAGCTAAAAACGTGAAAAAAGGAAGCATTTTTCAGAATAGGTTGTGCTCAGGAAAAAAGACTGTTGAGATATGGAAAAGAATCATAGAATCATAGGGTTGTTTAAGTTGGAAAAGACCTTTAAGATCATCAAGTCCAACCATTAACCTAGCACTGCCACGTCCACCACTAAACCATGTCCCTAAGTGCCACATCTACGCATCTTTTAAATACCTCCAGGGATGGTGACTCAACCACTTCCCTGGGCAGCCTGTTCCAATGCTTCACAACCCTTTCCGTGAAGAAATTTTTCCTGTTATCCAATCTAAACCTCCCCTGTTGCAACTTGAGGCCATTTCGTCTTGTCCTATGGCTTGTTACTTGGGAGAAGAGACCGACCCCCACCTCTCTACAACCTCCTTTCAGGTAGTTGTAGAGAGCGATAAGGTCTCCCCTCAGCCTCCTTTTCTCCAGGCTAAACAACCCCAGTTCCCTCAGCTGCTCCTCATCACACTTGTGCTCCAGACCCTTCACCAGCTTCGTTGCCCTTCTCTGGACACGCTCCAGCACCTCAATGTCTCTCTTGTAGTGAGGGGCCCAAAACTGAACACAGTATTCAAGGTGTGGCCTCACCAGTGCCGAGTACAGGGGCACGATCACTTCCCTAGTCCTGCTGGCCACACTATTTCTGATACAAGCCATGATGCCATTGGCTTTCTTGGCCACCTGGGCACACTGCTGGCTCATATTCAGCCGGCTGTCAACCAACACTCCCAGGTCCTTCTCTGCCAGGCAGCTTTCCAGCCACTCTTCCCCAAGCCTGTAGCGTTGCATGGGGTTGTTGTGACCCAAGTGCAAGACCCAGCACTTAACCTTGTTGAACCCCATACAATTGGCCTTGGCCCATGGATCCAGCCTGTCCAGATCCCTCTGTAGAGCGTTCCTACCCTCAAGCAGATCAACACTCCCACCCAACTTGTGTCATCTGCAAACTGACTGAGGGTGCACTCAATCCCCTCGTCCAGATCATTGATCGAGATATTAAACAGAACTGGCCCCAACACAGAGCCCTGGGGAACACCGATTGTGACCCACTGCCAACTGGAGTAACCTCCATTCACCACAACTCTTTGGGCCCGGCCATCCAGCCAGTTTTTTACCCAGCGAAGAGTACACCTGTCCAAGGCATGAGCAGCCAGTTTCTCCAGGAGAATGCTGTGGGAAATGGTGTCAAAGGCTTTACTAAAGTCTAGGTAGACAAAATCCACAGCCTTTCCCTTGTGCACTAAGCAGGTCATCTTGTAATAGAAGGAGATCAGGTTAGTCAAGCAGGACCTGCTGCCTTTCATAAACCCATGCTGACTGGGCCTGATCACTTGGTTGTCCTCTACGTGCCACATGATGGCACTCAAGGTGATCTACTCCATAACCTTCCTGACACCGAGGTCAGACTGACAGGCCTGTAGATCCCTGGATCTTCCTTTCGGCCCTTCTTGTAGATGGGCGTCATATTTGCTAACTTTCAGTCAACTGGGATGTCCCTGGTTAGCCAGGACTGCTCATAAAGGATTGCAGGTGGCTTGGTGAGCACTTCTGCCAGCTCCCTCAGTACTCTTGGGTGGATCCCATCCGGTCCCATAGACCTGTGTGTGTCTAAGGGGTGTAGCAGGTTACTAACCATTTCCCCGTGGATTATGGGGGCTTCATTCTGTTCAGGGGGCTGGGTACCCAGAGAACAACTGATCTTACCATTAAAGACTGAGGCAAAGAAGGCATTAAGTACCTTACCCTTTTCCTCATCCTTTGTCACTATTTTTCCCCCTGCATCCAGTAAAGGCTGGAGATTCTCCTTAGCCCTCCTTTTGTTGTTAAAGTATTTATAGAAATATTTTTTATTGTCTTTTATGCCCGTAGCCAGATTAAGTTCTGGTTGGGCTTTGGCCCTTCTAATTTTCTCCCTCCATAACCTCAAGACATCTTTGTAGTCCTCCTGCGTTGCCTGCCCCTTCTTCCAAAGGTTGTAGACTCTCCTTTTTTTCCTGAGTTCTAGCCAAAGCTCTCTGTTCAGCCAGGCCAGTCTTCCCCACTGGCTCATCTTTCAGCACATAGGGACAGCCTGCTCTTGTGCCTTTAAGGTTTCCTTCTTGAAGAATGTCCAGCCTTCCTGGACTCCTTTGCCCTTCAGGACTGCTTCCCAAAGGACTCTGTCACCAGTCTCCTAAATAGGCCAAAGTCTGCCCTCCAAGGTAGCAGTTCTGCTGATCCCCCTCCTTACTTCTCCAAGAATCAAAAACTATCATTTTGTGATTGCTATGCCCAAGACAGCCTCCAACCACCACATCACTCACAAGTCCTTCTCTGTTCACAAACAAGAGGTCCAGTGGGGCACCTTCCCTAGTTGGCTCACTCACCAGCTGTGTCAGAAGTTATCTACCTGCCACACACTCCAGGAACCTCCTAGACTGTTTCCTCTCTGCTGTATTGTATTTCCAGCAGACATCTGGTAAGTTGAAGTCCCCCACAAGAACAAGGGCTAGCGATGGTGAGACTTCTCCCTGCTGCTTATAGAATCTTTTGTCTGCCTCTTCATCCTGGTTGGGTGGTCTGTAACAGCCTCCCACCATGATATCTGCCTTGTTGGCTTTTCCCCTGATTCTTAGCATAAACACTCGACGCTATCGTCACCATCTTCAGGCTCCAGACAGTCAAAACACTCCCTCACATGCAGAGCTACCCCACCACCTCTCCTTCCTTGCCTATCCGTTCTGAAGAATTTATAGCCATCCCTTGCAGGACTCCAGTTGTGCGAGTCATCCCACCATGTTTCCATCACGGCAACTATATCATAGTTTTCCAGATGCACAATGACTTCCAACTCCTCATGCTTGTTGCCCATGCTGTGTGCATTGGTATAGATGCACTTCAGTTGGGCTATTGATCCTGCCACCTTTTTTGGGGGAGAAGCCCTAATTCTTATGTGACTGTTCACCGGCACTTCTGTGGTTTCTAACACATCAACAACCCTTGCATCTTTGCTCCTGTGTAGATTTCCATCCCCTACCTCCACTAAGATGGCAGACCAAAGGACCTCGCTAGCACGTTGTCCCTCAAACATTGGTATGCCATCCCCAGGCTTATCTGTAGCGAGCCTGGTTTTATCCCACTCTCCCTTCAAATCTAGAAGAGGATATATGGATTGGACTGAAAAACAACAGTATCTTAAGAACAGTCGTACATGGGCTTGGTGAATAAATGGGATGAAGGGAAATGTTTCATTTGAATTTCTTACATAATTTGTTGGTTTTGTTTTTCTTTTCATGTCATCTTTGTGTTTGAAGTCCACTTTGGGCTCTTTCAGATTTACTACAGAAAGCTGACATGTATTCCACAAAATGGTCTGGTGTTACCCAAACCGAAAACTTTACTTGCAAACATTCACAAAAAAATACTTCCATATGAAGTGCTTAATACTGTGCTTTTATGGCAGGCTTTACTAATTGTGCATCAGGTGATTTGTCACTGGAACCAAGGTTTCAAGGGAACAGAACCAAAATGAACAATGGAGAGCAAAGATGAGAGGAATGTTTAAGCAATATGAATGAAAGGAAAACCAGGTGATTTTTTAAAATTTCTTTCAGTGAAGTTAGAGTTACCTCATTAAAACCAGATTTGCTGCTTAAGGCGAATCAGGTCAGGTCCTAATCAGTTTGCTTATAGAGTACATTTAATCTCTGACATTGCCTATGAAAGAAACACAACACAGTTGTATACGCTACAGACTTTCAGCAATTTAGCCAACTCTGACTATTTCCTTTTCTCTCATACAAAGAAAAATTACAGTGCATCTGACATATACAGGAAAGGTGGTTTTGACCTTTGGGTATTTGTGTAGTCTTACTTAAAACTTAGAATAGATGGGTTTCTTAGTCTTGAAAAAGCAAGAGCCCCAGCTCTGACTTTCCTATTCAGCTGAGCACTGAAGCAAATATGTTAAAACAACAATGGTCTGTTGAATTTATGGGACTTCAGGATGGCTACTTTTCAGTCTCTGCTAAATAGGACTGTCTTTTAATTAGATCAGTGTTGGGGATAGTTTGTTTCCATCCTAAATATAATGAGCACACTTGGGGCTCCAAGGGACAAAAGCTCTCTAATGTCTTTTGATCATGGAGTGTGGCAGGTGATGCTCTGGGGAAGACACATGCATGGGTCAAGTGAGGATGCAAATGGATGAAGTGGTTGAAAGGCGCTACATGTGCCCACAAGTGAAAGAATGGGAAGGCAACTAAATGGGGCAAGGGTCCCATGAAATTGCAAGCAGAAAAACTACTGGCACATGCTCGCTGTTGAGATGCATTCCATTAGCCCCTGACCAGCTGCACTCACTGACAAGGTGGGGGTTTTTTCGCTGGTGGATGTTTTTTCTCCATGCTACGTGTTCTGCCACCAGATCGATGGCATGCCCCCCAAAGGATTGGTTTTCTTTTTCTTTTTCTCTGAAGTTGGTGTGAATGCCATTGAGTACTCCACCCCAGTCATTTTGATGGGTCTGTTTGGCACCATAACCTTCTCTGAGCTGAGAGACCAGAATGCTAGAATTTTTCCTATTTGTTTTTATAGGTCCTTTCTATTGCTCCATAGTTTTTTTAAGACAACTGATAGATAAAGTATGCTGTTAAAGTTGCCTGGCATGAATTTTTAAAATATCTGGAAAGGATTACAAGACACTAAACAGTCTCTGTTACTTAGAACATGCTAAAGATTGTCTTGAAATTTATGAGGTTTTAATTCTTTTAAATTTTATTTTTTGCTAGTGCTTTTCTGTATTACTGCTTAGAAAAAGACAGTTCAACAACTGCAATAGTAGGAAGATCTATTGCCTCTCTTTTTTTAAAATAGCAATTGACCATGGAACATTAGAATAGCAATATTAAGAGGTGAATATTAAGAATATTAAGAATGAGCAGCTTCCAGGGTTTTATTATGTAATTTCAGAAAAGTTCACATATACCTACTTCCTCAATACTGTTGCATTTTATGTGCATTTTTTTGCACATTAATTGCACAAAATATACCATTGTGTGCATTTTTCTTCTCAGACTCTGATAATAGAAGCAGCTTCTAACACTGTTGAAAAATTAAATAACACATGTGGGAATATGAAGATCTGTGAAAGCCTGAAGTGTCTTAATTAGGGTCTTTTTTTGCTGGATGGGAGAACCTTGTTAGCATGAGTCCAGAGTCCAGAACTTTTTATGTCCACTTAGTCAGAGACAAAGGTTTAGCAAACCAAACCTTCTTGTCCAGCATATTCTTACTATAATAAGTGTTCCAGCTTCCTCTTTTTTCTTTTTTTTTTTTTTTTTTTTGAGCCAGGTTGATTTACAAATCTTTTTCTGTTCAAATCAAGTTTTCTGTAAATTAGTGTCAGCTGTAACTGAAATGTAGTTATTCTTAATAGTTTCACAATGACATCTGTGCAAGATTAAGGGAAGCATGCCAGGACAAATATAAAAATGCAGAAACAAGTATAAAATAAAAACAAACTCAAATTGAAATAGTTTGCTTGCATTAAAATGACAAAATTTAATTTCAATGTGACTTTCCTGGGCAAAATGATAACAGATCACACGACTAGTTTTTAAAAAAAACGCCAGTGTCAGATACTCACTGCAAATTCTCTGGAGATCAGTCGGGTAGCAAGGCACACAAGGAAAATTTGGCTTAAACAGTCTTCCCCCAAAGGTGGATTTATTTCAAACTAGGCAAAATGACAACACTGATAATTAAATTGTTAAAAAAGAACAAAAAGAAGAAAAACAGGCAAATTCGATTTCCCAGAGATATTTACACCAGATTATGACTGCAAGGCAAGCTACTACAGGACTCCATCTCAGCTTCCTTTTCCTCATTATTGCATGTCAAGATCCAAACTAATTCTTGATTGTACACGGATTTCATCGCCCTAGCTACCTGCAGCTGATGATGGTGACTGTAAGGCACCGAGGCTGCTGGCTGCAGTAATTTGTTTGTCGTGTGGCCACTGTGAGCGGTGGCTGCTCAGGCTCCCATCTCACTCAGAGTGCCCCAATGATAAGACAGCTGCCAAATAACCTCCTGTGTACTTTGGACAGAAATCTCGGTCTGAAAGTGTTTCTCAGTGCCTCGTTTCTGTTTGTCTTGTCACTACAGCAACAGGGAACTGTATTTTTACGATTCTATTAGGTATCATGTCTTTTCCCGCTGATGACCTTGTGTCCTGCTGGTGACATTGAGCTTGTAAATTTCTGGTTGCAGACTGCCATATTGGAATACAGTGTCCTGTTTCATTGAAAACAATTGAATATTTTCCTGACGTTAAAAAAAAAATTATTTGGCTTAAAAAAACAAGAAAAAAAGAAGCTCTGTATGGGCGAGAAACAGAGAATGAAGAAATGTGCTTGGATTTGCATCTCAGGTCTGCCATCTTTATCTCAGACGCAACATTCTTAGAGACATCTCTTGCCAGGAATTACAAAATGATCAGGTTTTAAAATATTTTTAAGCAGAGCAAATATCTAGTCTTCAAATCATCCCTTTTCTGAAATATCAGTTAGCAGATTGGGTTTGCAGAAATGCTGTTTTACTGTTAACAAGTTAAGTACTTACTCACTAGCCAGTGTCCTGTGTGCCAGGTGGGGCAGTTGTGGTGGTCTTACCCTTGCCGATTTATAAAATCTCTGTTACTGCAGATCTATGGAAAATGAGAACCCTGTTATCCTAGAGACCCTGCCCTGTATGAAAGCCAGGATGATAGAAAAACAAAAAAATCCAGCTACTGTATTGAGCACATTTGTTTACACGCAAAAATACAAACAAGCTACTGAAATACGTTGAAAGAAGAATGGGCATTTAAGTGCTAGGCTGCAGGCTGTAGAATCAAAGCAAAAGGAAAACTGGGTAGATGAACTAAACTAAATTAACAACTTGAAAACTTTCTGCAGTTAAAAACTTTGTATGTGAAATAAACACTTAAAATTAATACAAATTTCATGCTGCAGGGATGAAAGTGCTATGGGGGCATCTCATTTCTTCTGGCCTTCCCTGACAATGCTCTGCTGTGTGGGTGAAGAGCTACCAGAGAAAAGAGCATGTGCTCCAGCTGGAAGTGAGGGGGCTGCACAAAGAGCAAGGCTGTTTTACTACCAGTATTTCAGTTGCATTATTGTATGAAGTACAATGCTGCTTTGCACAGGGAGACAGGGTAACAAACTCAGAAATAGGTCTGAATAAGTCTGAATCAGGTTCTGTTCTAATATGTGCACGTTGATTTCTGTAATAGACAACAGTAACCCCTTATTTTCTTCGTTTGTATATGCATGCAGACTGTATGGTGATGGAGATGATATAGCCAGGATATTTAATATCAGTTTTTAGTGTATCAGCACAGCAGCACTGAAACATATCTGCAATTTCATATGAAAACTATACAAATCAGCAAACCATAGTCAGTAGCCTCTGGCTGTGGAAGGTTTGGCCTGTATATTAGAAGCAATTTCACTGGTGTTAAATGTAGAGTGTGTGCCACACATTAGCTAATTTACTCTATTATTTAATTCCTGTAACAGAGCCAAGCCACTAAAAACATACTTCTGGCCTTGCAAATTAGACAGAAGCAATTCAAGTGACCAGTATCTGCTGCTGATGCAGTGCTGCTGTGGGAAGACCTGATCTCAGTGTTTTAAGTTAATACATCTGTAATTCAAATTTTGTTAACAGGCTAACTACAGTGTTATTGCCAGTGTGTTATGGTTAAATCCGGAGCTATTGTTAGTTCTGTATTTCACACTTCATTGTAGGAGCTATTCCACAAAGAGATAAACAGAGTAGGACTGAACGTTGTGTTCAATCTTGTGACTTTATGGTCATTTTTTACATGTTTTTGTGAAACTGTTAGGCACATGGTCATTTTGGCTTCATGAACTAGTTAAAAAGCAAAGCTAGGGTTCTGAGGTAGTTAACAACAGGTCTACCAAGTGGGCTGTAGAGTACAGCTGTCCTTTTCCAGCAAACCTCTTGACACAGATAGAAGAGCAGCACAACCTGTGCTGAGCTTACCTTTGGGTTCAGAACATTAACACGCTGTAAACACCATACCATAAATACCCATGGGAATATTTTCCCAGCCTGCAGACGAATAGAGGACAGAAGGCAGCAACACCGTTTGCAGTGGGTTAATGCCATACACGCTAGATAGTCGGGTGCTCTGCAAGCAGACAAGGTAGGAATGCTGTGGTGAAACAGATTGAACTCACAGTGCCTGCTGCCTTTCAGGTTAAAGACATTTCTCCAGGGAAAGTTCGCCAGGGATTAGTTCCCACTGGTGAATATGCATAATCTGCATGAAAAGGGGTGAAAATCTTCCTATGCATGAGACTTATTTCCATGCCAAATGAAGGCAGAATTATTAGCATGTGGTTAATAGCTCTTCTCTTTTTATAATTGCTAATGTTGATTTATTGGGAGAAGCAGAATGGCAGAAAAGCATATTTTCCCTTATTTTTCCCATAGATTTCCCCTGAGTAAAACCTGGTATTTAATAAATGTGCAATGTATTTTCCAGAATGATTAGACTGTGCGGTGAAGGAAGAGCTTTTCAATTTTTTTAAATGTTATTTGTTTATAACCTTTGTCTCCCTTTGTAAGGGCATCAGGGACCTCTTTTAAAAAATAATAGAAATGAAGTTTGAAAATAATGAGCCTTCACAGCCATATGGCATAAACTTTGAATGAAGAGGCATTTCAGAAGAGTTGGGACTGGTATTCAGTACAGGCTGCAGAAGAAGTAGGAAATTTCAACAGGCCCAAAGGCATGGTTTAAAGCCCCCCTGAATAGTAAAAACATAATGTAATATAAAATTGTATCTATTTTCTGCCACTGTCAGCTGGACTTAGGAGCTAAACTGAGGAGTTAAACTCAGGATGAATGGATGGACCATCCTGTTACAGCTGTGAGCAGTCTCTCTGTGTCCTGTTTTCTGTATGATGAACTACAGAATTGGGGCTTATGAAGTACACTCAGCTTTTTGGCATAACGAAATAAGAATTTTAAGACTTCATTCTTAGTGTTTCAAATTTCCATCTTATTGCTTTGGGCTGACAGCCAATGTAGTGACAGCATTTATATATTGTGTAGCTTGTTCTGTGAAGTACTAAGTTGCGCTCTTTCTCTCTTTTTTTAATATCTCACAATCTCTGAGCAAGGCACAAACTGTTCCACAACATCTATTAAACATTGGTCTTTGGCAAGGAAGGGAAGTACACAGCACCTCTCTTGAATGACTAAAAAACATTGAGTCGAAGTGAATGATTCATTCCCCACTGAGTACAAGGTAAGATAAACACCTGTACATCACACGTATCCAAAACAGCTTGATAGAAACCTTCCTTCTTATGTGACTTGAGCAGGACTGTTACCAGGAGGACAGCAGCAACAGACTGTGGTAAAATATACTCTGACAATCTTTTCTCTTCCCAGCCTTCCTTCTACATCTAAGTCATGACAAAAGACAGCAAACACAGGGATATTCTTTGCCTTAGTTGCTATTAGAGAAATAACCTTATTTTCCCAACAGTGGCTAGACCACCTGCTTGACCTGCCAGGATGCTGCAGAGATTTCTAATGGTAGCTGTCTCCCTGCTGATGGTGTGGGAACCTATCAGATGAGAAAAGTTTTCAGTAAAGATGGGAAAATTATTTTAAGCTATTGGCTGTGCTGTGCTACGACTAAACACCTATGTGAGTGGTGGACCTACAGGTGACAGCACTCATTACTGGCAGCAGCAGAAGGGGGTTGAGGAGGACTGAAGAGTCCTGAATTCAGCCCAGAGTACAAAATGTGGGTTCTCGTCTGAGATGCTTCTGCCACCAGTACTTTCTGCTTGTCCTCATCCTTTTTGGCTGCTAATGCTTTCCACAAATAGCAATTTGTTCAGATGCTTGCCCTCACCCAGCTATCTTGCTCCTCTGAACTTTGTTAAAGCTGCTGTTTCTTCTTCTTCTTTGATCCCTATATGTTAATGGGGAACAGAGTAACAACATAGATAATTTTAACCAGTAATTTAATGCAGAGGAACTGATTAGAGGCTCCAGTTTCAGCTGCCAAAGTTGGCCTAGGTATTTACTGAAGTTTCAAGCACCCTGTCCTGTAACCTAGAAAGTAGTTCATATTCTAAACATTACCAGACAAAGACACCCATATTTTGCTAACACCTGAGAAAGTGTCCGTCATGTGCGAGGATTTTTCATTTTCAGTTCCTCCAGACATAAGAACATGACTAACTTGAGTAAAGAAGGTGTTTTGTTAGCAATAGGGATATTTCTTACTCTGTCACCAGCATTGTGTTACTATAGCATAGTTTCGGAGGGATATTTCCCTTTGGGAAATATCAGCCATCAGAAGTACTGCAAAACGGAAAGGAAAGTTGCAACTGCTGGCTTAGAAATTGCACAGAAGTTATGCTTTGGCTGCAGTATAGATCTGCAAAGCAGAACTAGGTTTACCCAAGAAGAGCTTTACCCCGTCAGTAGTCACAAAACCATTAGTATTACTACTTTAAACTCCATTTAAAGCTGGTTTGTGTACTTCTAAACTACACAGGAATTTTTATGTGCCATCAGAATGTGAATTTTGGTCTTGCCAATAACACATCAGTACATATTCTTCAAAGATGGCAAGTCAGTGTGTTCCTGGAGAAGGAGGGAGAAAGGCTGGGTGGGAAAAAGAGGGATGTGGGGGCACACATGGCCACTTCACAAGGTGCTGAGGATTGGGAACGGTCAGTGAGAATTTTGTGGGTTGTGGGGTGGGAAGGGTTTAGGAGCTCTCCTGGGACAGGAAAAGGGATGTGTGATGGGTTGGCCCTGGCTGGATGCCAGGTGCCCGCCAAAGCCTGGCAGGGACCTGAGGTGCCCACCTCAGCTGGACCGGGGAGAGAAAATATAATAAAAGGCCCATGAGTTGAGATAAGGGCAGGGAGAGATCATTCACCAATTACTGTCAGGGGCAAAAGAGACTCAACTTGGGGAAATTAGTTTAATTTATCACCAATCACAATCAGAGTAGGATAATGAGAAATAAAAACTAAATCTTAAAACACCTTCCCCCCACCCCTTCCTTCTTCCTGGGCTTAACTTTACTCCTGATTTTCTCTACCTCCTCCCCTCCAGCAGCGCAGGGGGATGGGGAATGGGGGTTGCAGTCAGTTCGTCACACGTTGTCTCTGCTGCTCCTTCCTCCTCAGGGGGAGGACTCCTCACACTCTTCCCCTGCTCCGGTGTGGGGTACCCACCACAGGAGACAGTCCTCCATGAACTTCTCCAATGTGAGTCCTTCCTACGGGCTACAGTTCTTCATGAACTGCTCCAGCGTGGGTCCTTTCCACGGGGCGCAGTCCTTCAGGAACAGACTGCTCCAGTGTGGGTCCCCCACAGGGTCACAAGTCCTGCCAGCAAACCTGCTCCAGCGTGGGCTCTCCTCTCTCCATGGGTCCACAGGTCCTGCCAGGAGCCTGCTCCAGCACGGGCTCTCCACGGGGTCACAGCCTCCTTTGGGCATCCACCTGCTCCAGCGTGGGGTCCTCTGTGGGCTGCAGGTGGATACCTGCTCCACCATTAACCTCCATGGGCTGCAGGGGGACAGCCTGCCTCACCATGGTCTTCACCATGGGCTGCAGGAGAATCTGCTCTGGTGCCTGGAGCACCTCCTCCCCCTCCTTCTTCACCGACCTTGGTGTCTGCAGAGTTGTTTCTCTCGCATATTCTCACTCCTCTCTTCCAGCTGCTACTGCACAGCAGTTTTTTCCCCTCTTAAACATGTTATCACAGAGGTGCTACCACCACCACTGATGGGCTTAACCTTGGCCAGCAGCGGGTCCGTCTTGGAGCTGGCTGGCATTGGCTCTGTTGGACATGGGGGAAGCTTCTAGCAGCTTCTCACAGAAGCCACCCCTGTAGTCCCCCTGCTACCAAAACCCTGCCACGCAAACCCAATACAGGATGATAGCTCCCTCTCTCTTCCACCACCCCCAGTAGGTCCTATTTGGCTGTCACATGAGTGAGGAGGGAAGGGGGAGGCTGCTCCTGCTACAGGAGAGTCAGAAAAAGAGACCAAGCCCAGGCAGGGCTGTCGAGCTGCAGAGGTCCTGCACCACCCCATAGACTTGCTGCTTCTGCCAATGGTGAGAGACGGAGGCTTCTTCCACTGGAAGAGTCCTCTGTCTCCCACCCCACTGCCAGCCTCCAGTGCAGACAGCCAGGTTGGGTCAGGGAGGGCGAGATCAACCATTTGGGCAGCTGGGATATCTCAACTGGTGGCTCGCTCTCTCTGTCCCCAGTGCCTGTCTCTGTTCCAAGACAGGCAACAGCAGGGCCAATGCCAGCTCTCTTCTCTCACCAATTTGTCACCAAGACTAATTATCCAGCTTTTTAAAAATCACAGCCTTGCCTAAACAGCCTTTGAGCTGCTTCTTGGTCTAGATGAGTACTATGCCACAGTTAGGGGCGTAGGGGGATGTTCAACTTCAGATACAGTCCTGTGGCTGAACCTGCTGACCAAAGGAGGTCAGTATGCAACGTGTTCAGGAGCACCTGCTCTGCTGACAGTGACCCCCTAAGAAGCTACTTAGGTTTGTGTTTGACCTGAAATGCTGGGTCTGTATTTGATGTTTATGGCTTTCCATAGCAAGATGAAGAAACTCTGCAAGGAACCAGGACTGTTCACAAGGCTCAGGTATGAGGACTGGGTTGCAAGCCTCAGGGTGAAGGGTGTCTGAATTCAAATGCAGCCACAACCACAACATGCTGCTCACATCTCTTCAGCAGCTTCTGGTACTGGTTCATTTGGAAGAGGGTCACTGAAAGAGCAGTGCTGTTGACTTCATAAGACTTCTGATGAAATGAAGGTTTGTGTTTGACCTGAGGTCACTCTTCCATCCTCTGGTAATAAACTAGGTTTAATTCATGACATCAGATGCACAGTTTAAAAGTCTGAGTTGCCTTCACGTGATTACCTTCAGATTACCCCTGAGCACATGACTGAATTTGCAGTTGTCCTGAAGTGGCCCTGAGTTGGGAACTGGGCCTCTGCTTTGCAGATGATCCCTTTGCAAGGAATTATGACTTTGGTCACACTCTTTTAAATCCTGTGCAGTAAACTGTGCCTGTATGTGACACCATAGATCCTTGGGCAGAAAAGCTGGAATAGTGTTCGTGCTCAGATAACCCCCTATAATCCTGGTGAAGACCAAAAGAGCTATAACATGCTTTTAGAAGTGGATGGTGCTTTTTTTTCCACCCCTCTTACCCTGCAACAGCTATGTCCTGCTATTCGTGACTCCAGATGAATCCTCTGAGCACATGCCCTCCAAGTATAGGAAAAATAACAGAGTTTCACTCCGCTATTGCCTAAACAGCAAACTGATCATGGCTTTTACATTATATAACCTGACTTCCATAAATTTTGACTGTATGACTTCTCTTCACTAGTAAATAGCTACCTGGTGTTGTTTTTGAGCTCAAATCCCAGAGAGCATATTTACTTAATAATAGATGATCTGTGCAGCAACATATGGGCAGGTCATTAAAAGGGGTTCCCATTATCTAATTAGGACTAGTTCTCTGTTTGCCTTTCCACACAGTGAATTAAGGCTTGGCTCACGGCTCTGCTTCTCAGTTCCCCTGGGAGCTTCATTTCAAAACTGGGCTAAAACTTTAACTGACCCAAGATGACCCATTTCCAGCAAATTCTGCCTTTCAGCCCTCAAACAACTGTGCCCTTCCCAAGTAGCCTTGAACCTTGGCCAGCTGCCTGGGGAGCTGCTGAGGAGCACACGGGTCCGTTTCCCCTCTGTGGGTCCTCCAGAGCATCCTGCTGGATGTCTAGTCGACTTTGGACAAGCCCACTGGCTGCAGAGGCAGGGAGGGAGGGGGGAAGGAAGGGAGGACACGGCGGGTAGCTGCCCCTGGGAGCACGAAGGACTACCCTATGGAGTTGATACGCACTATATCAAGCTGTACTTGCTTTCTGCAAAACAATCTGTAAAGTGTTTCTTCCCTGTGGTCTTGGTGGCATTGTCCTGGACAAACACGCTTCAGAAACTTCTCATCGTGCCTCTGCCAAATGATGTTTTGATTTTATTTTGCATAAATTGTCTGTCTTCCACTAGCAGAGAAGGCAGCTAGAACAAGGTGAAAATGTGGGTACTGTACAATTTTAAATGTGGACCTAAAGCAAGTTATATCTAGAATTATGCTGATAAAAGATCCAGACCTAAAATTAAAAGCTCTTTCTAACATTCATGCTTTTTTACAAGCCTGTCTTACACTTTTCATTTTTCATAACCTTCAATTTATTATGCTTTGTTTAAGTACCTGTTATACAGGACTGTAGCCTTATAATTTAAAAATGGAAATACTGCTTTTATGTCTGTATCCAACAGAACTGAATAGGAACAAAGCTACGGTAACTAAAGCCTAATCATTCAAGAGAATAAAGTATATACTACAGGACTACTATAAGTAAAAGTCCCTTTCATGTCTTAGTAATGGAAAATTTGTGTCATGGAAATTTTGTGTTTTCCTTATAGTTCAACTGCAAATCTCATCTAGAAAAATGAGGAACTGAGACCTCTAAAGCTTTAAAATATTTTTCCAGAATATCCTGTTAATGTTACTTAAAGAATTAAAAAAACCCAACCCTACCCAAGATTTCTTTTTTTTTTTTCCAAACACAAAATTAAAATAATGTCATCTGCCTTATAAATGATGAATTGATATTCCTCTTGGCTTTTGAAGAAAATTTAAAAGGCTGTATAAAATTCCTGGCAATTTCTCACAGTTAAAGCACCTATTTACTCTCCATTTTTCAATATGGAGGTGCTTTTTTTCAGTGTTAAAGCTAGGAGTAGTCTTTTGGCTTTTTTGAACAATTAAGAAACAAATTATTGCAAGATCCTCAGATTTACTTACGCTGCCACAAGTGAGCAGTTATTTCACTCCATAAGCACATAATAGACTCAGGCATCTCTCAGTGATGGAAGACAGCATGTGCAGTATAGAGAACATGATCATGTGGGTTTATGTGAACACCCCTTATACATTAATTGGCAGGTATTCAATTTGGATACAGTTCTCTTTGCCGGTATTTAAGCAACCACAGAGGAGCAAGTCCTTTGTGCTTGGTGCTCATATGCAGGGATGCTACCGTGACAGTGTCCTAGGAGAAGAACTGCTATGTGGAATGATGCTGAAAGCATTCTCCAAAACAGTTGGCATCTGGGGTTTGGAGGCTTCAGTAGCATGCCTTGCTCTTGTTTCTCAATGCCTTGGACAACTGATAGCTCCTAGACCTAACCTCTGCCAAAAGGTTTGTTTTAATGTTCTCAGAGACAGTTGATTAGTGGTCTGAGTAATTATTAGGTTTTCCAGCTCACCAACCACCATTATCTCTCTCTCATCTCACCTTTAAATGAGGTGTGTGGGGTTTTTTGTTTTGCTTACACTGAAGCCAGTACTGCCCTTCTTTGTCCTAACTGCTGCTGGGTGGCTGAAATCTCTACTGGGTCTGTCTGGGATGGCGTTAACCTTCTTCATAGCAGACCGTATGTATGGTGCTAAGTTTTTGATCTGTGACTAAAACAATGTTGATAACACAGCAGTGTTTTGGCTGTGGCTGACCAGTGCTTACACAGCACTGAGGCTTTCTCTTTCTCCCACTCTGCCCTGTCAGAGAGTATGCTGGGGGTGCGCAAGATGTTGGGAGAGGACACAGCCAGAAGAGCTGACCCAAATTGACCAAAGGGATATGCCATACCATATGACACCGTGCTCAGCAATAAAAACTGGTGGAAACAGGAGGGAAGTGGGGGACATTCAGAATTATGGCATTTGTCTTCCCAAGTAACCGTTACACGTGATGGAGCCCTGCTTTCCTGGAGATGGCTGAACACCTGCCTGCCACTGGGAAGTAGTGAATTAATTCCTTATTTTGCTCTGCTTGCACGCATAGCTTTTTCTTCATCTATTTAACTGTCTTTATCTTGATTCATGAGTCTTCTTGCCTTCTTTCTATGAGCTGCTCTGTGTGTGCTTGGCCATTGACCGGGGTGAACCCACAATAAAATATACACTTACATTTTTCATAGATTTGTGGCAGGGGCAAAGATTTTTCTGTATGACTCTGCTTTGTGGCTTACTGCTCCAAAGGAAGAACATGCTGTTCTCAATCCTAGTTATTGGTGATTGCTTAGTGATTAGACTTATCACTGGACAAGGAGTAAGGAAAAGATCAACAACATTACCCTGTTCTGGTAAAGTAAAAGTTTGGTAGCTTATTTTCATACGTAAAAACTGAGTTACAAAAGAACAGCATGTGTGGTTTCTACACATAATAGTTTCTGAATAGCACGTTGTGGTTCAGAACTTGCTTCCCATCATGTTTTCTTAATGCAGATGATGGGGGACAGTTCCTTTCCCCTACAGAGCACCATGTTTCTATGAGGGAGTTCCTAGGCTATGATAGATATACTGTCATTGTTCTTTAGAATGTAGTCTAAATATGGCATACAGTTAGGTGAATCAGGGGTAGAAGAGCTCAGAATATGGTATATGGACAGCAGGCTGGTTAGCTTTTGGGATACCCTGGCCCAGGGGCTGCCAGAGATCTATGTTCTCTGGAGTCTTAATTCAGGCTGATGGACTCCAATAAACTGCTCACGTATTGCTGGCTTCTATTTTATCTCCTCAGTCATACTGAAACAATGCTGTAAAAGCACTGCCTGTCTTCAGAATTACTCTTCTAGATTACTGTTGCAATTCTAAACTAAACCTGTGTTTCAGAGATGTCATTTCTAGACAGTGTTTTTTTATTTTATCTTTTTAATATGTTTTGGGGTGGATAAGCAAGAGCTTTCCTCATTGACAAAACTTGTTTCTGACGCATTTTGTAATAGCATCATAGTGTGCTATGGTATGTAAATACATTGTAAAAACACACCAAGGTTTCATGCTTAAACTGCTTCAGTGGACGTGTGAATCCTGAAAAGTTGTTCTCCAACAGTCTGTGAACAAGTTGGTAAAGCTTTACTCAAAACACATTGCAACTTGCTGATTACTGTGTCTCAGTTCCTCAAAGCCGTAGCTTCTGGAAGGTTGAACAGCACTGGCAATGAAGACCGACTTACAGAGCACCTAAACAGTTCCAGGTTATCTGTGCATGCATGGACTCTCACAGGTTTGGGCAGAATCCCTTTGCCAATTGACGCAGCCAATCGTGAAATGATCTTCTGTTCCTCATTCAAAGAATCTGTGAGACGTACTCCACTTCCTCTAGGCCAGAAGAAATGCTAGGCATGCTTCTAGGACAGGGCAGAGCTGAGGCAGCCCCAGAGAGTCCACAACAAAACTCCAAAGGGAAGATGTATGAGAGTTTTTCTCTAAAAAGCCCACTTTGGAAGCTCAGTGGCTTTGAGTTAGACGAGGGAAGTGTTGCGCATGTATCCTGGAGCTATTTAATTTGAATACCTGTGTATTTCAAAACTGTAACAAATAGAACTCATTGGGACACTTAATATTTAGCTTGAACTGACTTGAAATAACTTGCACATGCTTTAATGCACTTTTTCCCTGTCTAGAATGCTAAGATGTCAGGAGACTTATTAAACTACAAAGCCAGATGTTTCTTCTGGGTTTCTGGTGGGTGGGATAATTAGACTCGGAGATCAAACAAAGAGACAGATATTTAAATGTAAACTTTTCATATATTGCCTTGTATCAACGGGTGTCTCCACTAATGGTCCTATGTCTTTTTCTTTCCACTCACAGCAGAATTAATTTTTTTTTACGTTAATCAAGCTAGCATTATAATTTAGGTAGAGTTAAGGTGGTATGCATATTCCTTTAGCTAGCACATGATGAAAGATAACTACCATATACGGGAGGGAATCCAACAAGGCATTAAATATGCAAGTAGTTCTACTTGTTTCAGTGGGGTTAGTTATGTGGCTAAAGAAAGAAGCTGATGTGAATACATTACTGGCCTAGGGTTACTGTTATCACACATCTGAGACTGCAGGAAATGCAGAATGTGTATTTTCAGGTTGACCATTTTCATTGTCCAGTGTTTACAATGAAGTGGAACATTTTTAATATAACTGAGATGGGATAAAGAGTATGAGCAAAGAGGGAGCTAAGCTTGCCAGAGATTTATATTTTTTCTTTTGTATCTCCATTTTCTCCATTCATTCCCAAGTGTGAACATATTATGGTTCACTTTGATGAGACTGAAAAAGCTCACACTGGACTACAAACAGTGACTAATGCAACAAATCGAAAGTGTACGAGTTGTTCAGATTTCTTTCAAATCCATTCATCATCCTACTTTATGGAATAGAGATTCTAATTCTTCCTCTCCTTAAGCACAGGAGATAAATGAGATTGTACTAGTCAACATATGGGTCAATGAAGAAAGCAGTATTTTTCAAGATTTTTTACTGCATACATCTAGCCTTTGAAAAAAGGCATCAGAAAGGAATATTGTGTGGACCACTCCAGGGTGAGGAACAAAATGGGGAAAACAGGGGAAGGAATATTTTGGTATTCCAAATTTTTCTATTCTGTTACTTAAGAATTCCTGTAATGTAATCACAATCAGACTAATGCTGAATTTAGACTTCTGCAACAAAGGTCCCATGCAACATTATCATGACAATGTTCTGATACCGGAAACGCTCTTCTGAAAAGAAGTTTTTAATTGCTCTAAATCAAATGGTCACTTAAACATGAGTCAGAATCTTATTTCCACTTACTTTTATTTACAGATATTAGAAGGTGAGTTTTAAGTGTGTTTCTACAGCAAATGTTGCTGAGAAAATCACAAGAGCAGGAATGAAAGTAACCAGAGATCTTGTTTTTACTTATGAAAGACAGAAGTCCTCAGTTGTGAAAACTGAAATACATTGAATTCTGTCACTGGGACTTAATAACTAGGCCCTGTTTAAGATGAGCTTCTTTTCTTCTTTGTGTGTTTAAGAGTGAAACACCAAAGTTTAAAACTAATCTCTGTCTCTGAATTCTGCAAGTTAATTGTGGAAAGTAGGTTAAAGAACCATCTGTAGGAGAGGCAGTAAACTAAGTTCACAATCTATCTCCAGTAAAAAGAGCTGTACAAGAAGTAACTGCACTTCTGTTTTCCAAACTAGCTAGAGCATTCTTTAATTTTAGTTCTGGTTTCCTGTAGGAAAACAGCTGAATACCAGTCATCCTATGGTAAACTGTAATGAGAAAAAACACCCTGAATTTCAAATAGCTTAAGGCTGGGAAACATGGTAAGTCTTTAAACTATCCAAGGTACTTCAGGTGGTTAAGTAGTAATTGATATTTAAATACTCACTGTTTTTTACAAAATTACTTCAAAGACTTCAGTATTTTTTTACCTCAGCACAGCACTAACATTCCTACCACATACTTGATAGTTTGGTATTTCTTATGTTGAAATGAAGACATTCCTTCTTGCTGCTCTCGGACACTGCCCTAAAGTAAAAATGAAACAAAAGAAAACAAAAAGTCACAAATGACTTGTAAGATATTTCAGCACTAGGCTTATTGTCTTCTTGCAGGATTGGCCGCAGGAGACTAAAGGAAGATCCAGCTCAGTATGGTGACATGTTTGGTGGGGGGAGAAGCACTGGTGCAAAGGCAGACAGCACAACCATGATGTAGGTTGGCAGCTTTTATGGATGAATTCTTTGTTCAAGGTACTTATACCTATTAATGTCGCTAATGGTATTTGGTGATATGGATTGATGGATTTAGTGATACAGTAGAGAAAATCTTGGTTTAAAACACCAAAAGAGAGATAGAACTGCATTAAGCTGTTTTCCAAGAGACCTAGTTGCAGCTAAGGCCAGTAGCCTTAGCTAAGGCTATTGTTGAGGAAATAATAGACTCATGTTTTACATATAAATCCTTTATGCGTTCCCGTCTTGCAAGGGTAGGGGAAGAGAAGAAAGTACAGTAAGCCCTGAACTTACTGTCTTTTCTTGAAATGTTCTCTAGGCACGTGAATTGCTTTCCCTGGCCTTTTTTTCTGAGCTGAAATCAAATTTCTACGTTAAAAGGGTTATTAATTCTGGAGTTGAGTTGATGTTATAATAGCACAGAAAAAATACAATACGTGCTTTTACATGGAAATCACTATGATGAATTGAAGTATTTGGGGAGGAACATACTTTGCCACTGGAAGCCAAGCTTCAAGATATTAGGCTTTACTCCAAAGTGGATGCAAACCCAAGGTATTGGCAGGTATAATCATTTAAGAAGTCATCTCTTCCACATGCTTTATTTATATTCTTGACAGCCTTTACATGGGATTTTGCCAGTCATATCACACCTAGTGAAGGATCTGGGGAGACAGCCAGACTTCAGAGGCCAAACAAATCTGTTTGGCCAGATAAACTTCACCTTCAATTACATTTATGTGAATTTGTATAAACAGCACTCATATGGGATTTAGTTTAAATTTATATTAGTATAAGCCATAGCAGAACTTGGGTCCAAATGCCCAACATGAATAAACAAAGTGATTGCATTTTAATGGAGAAAGCTTTGTCCCATATTTACTGTAAGCAATCAGTGAATATTATATTGCCTTACATCAGATGCTTGTCCCTTTTTTGGGTGCTTATTGTCAGTGTAGGAGTTACTATAGTTATTTAAATACCTTTAACTTCCATGGAAATTCCAGTGACTGTACATCCTATTGCAGAGGGGAATTTGAAATCTGTTGCTGGCTATGAGGATAGAAAATATCTTAAAATTTGAGAATGTTCTGAATTTTCATGAGACATATCTGAGGCCCAGAACAAGGAAAACTTTAGAATTCTAATTCCGTTCCACTCTAGACGCTTAATTCATGTCATGATGACATCAGTAATGCATCAGTAATGGTGTAGGTCAGTCCTGTTTACACCTGTAGGATCATAGGCAGAACCACAGGTATATGTATCAACACTTTGGACACTACTGACCCTTAGGTTTGTGAGCAGGTATCTCACTGTGGTTTAATTCTCTATAAAACAAGCATGATACATATTTTTACAAGGAAAATCAAACTGTGTGCAAAATCTAAAAGGCTGAAATCCATTTCTTGCTAGTAGCCTTACTGATAGAGAGTGGTTACGTAGGCTGCAGTCCTCAACTACTCATGACTGTGTGATCCTCCTCTTATTTTCAGTAAGCTTAACTGAGCTCTGGCTGTTTCAGACTAAATCTTCCTTTGGGCTCAGCCGATGTCTTTTCTCCCTTCTTTTTAGAGAACTGCAAGCCCAGAAGTCTTCTGTCTTTAGATGGTAAGTTGAATTCTACATGTGAATAAATTTGTTCCATTTTCACTCTAGTCTTGTCGGTGCCTTACACTACATTAAATTCCTAATTAGCTTTACAATTTATAAATTACATTTATCCTTTCCCTCACTGAGGTCCACCAGCCTGGGCTGTGTTTGTCCGACTCGCACTTGTTACCCAAGTTCAGATTTGCAAAATACAGTTCTCAGGAGAACAAAGCAATAGCAAACTATTTGTATATAAGGCCAAGCAAGGCTCAGGATTTTGTTTTGAAAACAGGATTTATATACCACAGTAGCTGTTTGTGAACAGTTTTTGAAGATACTATAAATGCAACAAAAGAAAAAATCTGTCTGAAAAAAGTTGCTGTGACAGTTTCTGATCTTTCCAATGGGAGAATACAGTTGTATTTCTACATTTACCCTTGGACATCCTGAGTCTGCTTTCTAAGACAACTTATACAAAATGAACTTTAGACTCCTTCTTTATGCTGGAAAGTTTGATAGCTAGGTGCTTACATTCCTAAGTGTGGGATCCTTTGCCTGCCATCGCCAGTATGTTAGTGCCTTGTGTGGCACCAAACGCAACAGGCTCGGTTCTGCTTTCACTGCGTGACAGGATGTGCTATGATGCACATAGTGAAAATCTATCTTCCATATACACAGTACACCAGGGAAAGTGCATTTGGATGCTTTTCATCTGACTGCTTGTATTGATCTGAGAATAGTGGACTTTTGGATTCTAGGAAAGCATCAGAGGGGTAAATTTATAAAATGAAAAATTATTTGTAATGTTTAATACTTTCTTTTGTTTCTCCCTAGAAACCACTGTGTGTTTGATATTTGAAGTCCATTTTTCTCTCTTCTTTGGTTCAACTTAAGTTTTTTTAAGCAGGGGTGGTAAGGAAAGGACTGTCATCTGTTTAAGCAGCACTAAACAAAGGAATTCATGGTGATGTAATCAGTACCTGGTTATACTAGACTCAAAAAGCAAAGCATGAGTTTTACTCAATTTGGACAGCAGTTTATTCCACATGTGTCCTTCAGACTCATCTTTCAGAATAAGCTTTCTTTTCTATAGTTACAATGAACTTGAGTAAAAATTATGTGACCAAACAGTTTCTGTCTAGAAAAGCATGAATTCGTCTTCTCCCTACCCTCTCGAGCCACCCTCCCCTCCTTGCCATACCATGTCTTCAGGAAGTAAATTAATGCTGATTAATACCCACTCATGACTAAAAAAATGGAAGTTGAATAGCATCATAACCCTTTTGTGCAGGACTGACCCTACATGTCTTCACTCTATACATAGCTGATGTCAATTGTATGAAGTTTAACAAGGCCAAGTGCAAGGTCCTGCACTTGGGCCATGCAACGCTACAGGCTTGGGGAAGAGTGGCTGGAAAGCTGCCTGGCAGAGAAGGACCTGGGGGTGTTGGTTGACAGCCACCTGAATATGAGCCAGCAGTGTGCCCAGGTGGCCAAGAAGGCCAATGGCATCCTGGCTTGGATGAGCAATAGCGTGGCCAGCAGGACTAGGGAAGTGATCGTGCCCCTGTACTTGGCACTGGTGAGGCCGCACCTCGAATACTGTGTTCAGTTTTGGGCCCCCCACTACAAGAGGGACATTGAGGTGCTGGAGCGTGTCCAGAGAAGGGCAACGAAGCTGGTGAAGGGTCTAGAGCAGAAGTCTGATGAGGAGCGGCTGAGGGAGCTGGGGTTGTTTAGCCTGGAGAAAAGGAGGCTGAGGGGAGACCTTATCGCTCTCTACAACTACCTGAAAGGAGGTTGTAGAGAGGTGGGGGTCGGTCTCTTCTCCCAGGTAACAAGTGATAGGACAAGAGGAAACGGCCTCAAGTTGCGCCAGGGGAGGTTTAGACTGGATATTAGGAAATCTTACTTCACTGAAAGGGTTATCAAGCATTGGAACAGGCTGCGCAGGGAAGTGGTTGAGTCGCCATCCCTGGAGGTATTTAAAGGACGTTTGGATGAGGTGCTTAGGGACATGGTGTAGTGGTGGTCTTGGTAGTGTTAGGTTTACGGTTGGACTCGATGATCTTAAAGGTCTTTTCCAACCTATACGATTCTGTGATTCTGTGATAGCCTTTGGAAGACATATGTTTAACTAGCTTTCCACAGATTAGCACTCTTTCGTCCCCACCACATCATCAAAATTTAAATGGGGGAGGGGGAGATATTTCCTCTATCATCTACTGCTCTATTATTTGAAGAGGTATCTAGTGTAATGATTAGAGAGTGAATGACTCAAATTCATTTAGTCTTAAAACTGCTGAAGAGGATGTTCAGAGAAAGCATCTGACTCCTACCAAACTGCATGTCTGTGCTTCAAAACCAAGGCCCTGAATATGTGTTTTATGTAAATGTATTCTATATTGACAGATAAACAACGGATAAATAGATAGATAGACAGACTGAGAGACGAGTATGGCATCTGTCTGATGCCACAGATGCCATACATACATAAGTACATGTGTGTGTATGTATGTATGTATCTATCTATCTGTCTATCTAGAGATACGGACATAATGAAATAGATAGATAATCGATAGATAGATAGATAATGACATAAATATATAAGGCCCAAACATAAGTCAGGTCAGCTAGTTCATTTTTCCTCACAAACTCTTAGAAATAGAAGAAACATTTTCACTAATGTAGATTTTCATACATTCATGCAAACTGTCAGAGAAGCATGGAAAGTTTTAACCTTCCCATTTGCCAATGTGAGGTTATGATGGCAAGGCTGATGCTGCCTTGGAAAGTCCAGCATATGGTTTGCCCCTAGGTTGCTCTATCAATTCACAAGTTATATCCTGAGAATCGGGTATCATTAACGTTAGCAGTCTATCCATAGATCAGCCTTGAAGTGAGACAATTAGCCAAGAGTGTAGCCGTATGGCCTGACAAATATGGACAATGACTCATTTTAGGTTGAATGAAAATTGCGTACTCTGCAATGAAGAAGTGCTTTACAAAGTTTCAGATCAGAGCATGAATAAACACTGCAAAGCCTCCTGTCTTCTAAAAAGCTAACCCTTTTTGAGCTATGTAGATACGCCTTGCTGGCTTTCAAGGTCTCCTGACACACAGCCCTGAAAAAAAAGGAGAACTGTAATTAAGATTTAGTATAAATTTTACTGCAGAAGCATTCAGTCACTTTGAAGGCTTCAAAAAAGGCTTTACATTTTGAAGGTCAGGAGAAGTATCAAGAACCATCCTCCAGTGACTTTTATATCTTTTATACAGTGAAACTTGAGAAACAAAATGAAGTGTCTTGTTCTCTGTCTTGTGAGCCTTTCTGTGTGATAGCTTCTCTTTGGTGCACATTTTCTCTTCTCAGTAATACAGTGCTGGCACATTAAGCTTTTGAAGGGAAGGAAGGCAGTCAGCAGGCAGTTCTGGAGGGAAGAGATTGATTACACCCTGATGATGACACAAATAATTCAGAGGTCTGAAGTAACGACAACCTGAAGGCTGATGCTAAGGAAGTATGTGGGGGTAACCCTCAAGCAAAGCTTATGTTTCATGACTTCCCTACCCACTGATAAAGTAAGCTGAATATCTCTCTTAGCCTCGTAGGCGACCCTCCCACTTTGTCAACCTAGAGTTTGTTGTAGCTCCAAAGAATGTCACGGGGCAGTTTTATTTTTAGGACCAAAAAAAGGGGCAGATCTCAATCTAGAGACTGTTGGTGAACTCTTTCAACAAAATGACCTGGGAAGTGACCTAGCTCTCAAGTGATGTACCTCAATAAGCTACAGGGAAGAAAATCAAACAGAACTTGACCATTACTTCTGTGTGGTTTGATAATTCTGTTGCTCAACTGGTCTTCTGTCTCAGTCAATGGGTTATAGTAAGAGTTATGAGGAAGATGGTTGTTGAAGAGGTCCATCAATCAATTTCTCACAACCTTTGAAAAGTTACATATTAGGAATTTTCAGACCTTGATTCCTAAAAATGTTTTCTGGGTTATGGCAGTGGAGATTAAAGAGTTACTGGAATGTCTGTCTGTCTGACAGGAGTGTCAGGATGGATCTTAGTACCTCCCCAGTACTCCCGTTCATTTCGGCATCTTACTTATTCTAAGCACAAAATGCACGAAGATGAAAGGAACATCATCAAGATTGTCCTGAAAGATAATTCAAATTACTCAGATAGTATTCAGATAACAATTCACGAGTCCCTGAAACAATTCCTGAAACAATTCAGTAAATAAAAATATATTCATTGTAGGAAAGTGGTTAATGGCAGGGAATACTTCTTGGATAAATAATTTTATATTCCTCCCCCAACCCATTATGCAGGTTTACCTTTTGAAGTAAATCCTGGTAACATCTAAAGAAAAACACATACAAGTGACAGCAGATGATGGACCAGTTGTGACAGAGGATTGTTTACAAATGAATTGGTAGGATGGAAGAGGGCACATTCCAGCAAGATTATAAATTGGGCTGATTATCAGAAAATTCATTTTTATCTGAAATGTCAGTTGTTACAGTTGCCTTGTGGTATATCCTATGGGTTTTCTTTTCCACTAGCTTCATCTGTACTACATTAGCTGTCGGTGTCAAAGGAAAAGTCAGCTAAGAGGGTCATTTATATTACAAGAGTTCTTGCAAGAAGCAGTGTCCTCCTGTCTGCTGATCTCATAGTCAACATTTGTTTTCTAAAGCAGTTCCAATGGCAAAAGAGCTCAACAGTAAATACCAAGAAGCAGCTTACTAAAAGTATGTGTCCTAAATGAATCAGAATACTGGGGAACACTGATGTGTGGTGCCCTAGTCCTGTTAGCATTTTTGTTGTGTGTTCAAGGCTGATGCTGTTGGCCAGGCATCTCAGTGCTCAAGAAACTTCATCTGGACACCAGCATCATGCCTTCCACCATGATTATGGCTTTCCAATATTTCTAGTGTATGGCTTTTTAAGGCAGCCATGAAAAGACACTCATGACATTTAGTAAATTCAAATACTGTTTGTCAAGCACTTGTGTGTAAACTAACATATTTAAGTCTTGATCTATGAGTAACTGTTTTCCTAATATTTTTCATTAAGGTTTTTTCATGTGTTTTGGTGTTAGAAGACATTTACTTAAAATATTGAACCTTTCCAGAACACAAGGAGTTTTGATAGTGAAGTTTAGGTGGAAGGATGTATGTCCATAGCCAACATTTTGAGAGCATGAGCCCAAATAAAGAAAGCATTGTCCTTTCTGCTGAGTCAACCAAAAGGCCTCCTCTCTGCATATATTATCACTAGTAGCTACTTACAATTTGTGTTTATTTCTTTGCTTCTTTTATTCCAAAATCCATATGTAAGACTTTAATTGTTGAACATTTTACTTGTCTGCAGCTGACATCTCCTCAGGGTATTTGTTTACGTTTTCATTTTAATTCTCTGGAAAATTTGTTTGCTAATCTAAAAATGTTTTAGCTGGCAATTGTCACTAGTCTTTTTAAATAAAATCTTATAAAAATGGAGTAATTTAAAAAAAATTTCCACTACATCATGCTGAAAGTGTTTATATTTTTATGTTAATACAGGTCTTCTATATATTGACAGAAAAAGAGGATCTCCCAGTCAGTCTGTTCTCTGTCTGTAAATACAATTTTATAAATCAACTGGAGCTGTTCTGCCTTATGTTGGGAATAGTATATCAAACCTTTGCCTTTCATTGCATCTTTGCAACTTGATTTTATTTCTTGACACCAAACAATCACTTTTTATGGAAATTAGATGATAACTGCTCAAAACTTATTTCACACTCATCCAAAGTTCAGAGGAAAAAAATTTCAGCCCCTATGTTTAGGTGTTTTTAACTGCTAGAAAACTGAAAGTTGAATGTTACTTAAGCTATCATAGGTTACTTTGAGGATAGGTGTATCAGGAGAAGAAACTGTCAGACAGACCTTCTGATGCAGCAGAACTTCTGTGCATTGAGACCTATGTCTCAAAACTGATCTGCAAAGGCACTGTAGACCTGTGTTTGTTGCTACTCAGGAACCTTTCCAGGATGACAAGATACTCTCAGTGATACCAAACCTTGAGATCTTGTTGTCGTTTGGAGATAATCACTGAGATTGGCACCTCCTGTGACTGATTTATCTCAGGCTGGGATGACTAGGATCCTGAATATGATGTTTGCCGATGACTAAACTGGCAATCTACCCAGGTAGTTAACTTCCTTTTACACAGCTGAAGTTGGGTGAGATCAACTCCACCCTTTGTGCAAAGTGCTGGATCTAAGAAATCCAACCTGCTAATGTTCAGGTCCTGAGCCACAGGTAATTGGTAAGCCACTGAAGAGAACTCAGTACTAACCCCTGTGGTATGAGTGGTAAATTATTAGCTCCCTTAAGCCCTATATTAATATATGACTATGTTACCATATAGCCAGTGCTAAGCTAAGGGGAAAACAATATGGTATTAATGCAGAAGAAAGACAGACTGGACAGTAAAAGGTAAGTGCTACAACAGAAAACAGCTGGCATCCTCCCTGAATACCTCAGTGCCTGCTCCTTCATTTATCTTAGCTGTTTTGTTTATCTTAGCTTCATTTATTTATTTTAATTATTTATTTTATCTTAGCTTCATTTATTTAGCTGTTACGTACAAACTGAACCTGGAAGAGAAAGTGGCATCAGCGAAGGTATCATAGATCAACCTGCAGCCTGCATTCAGCTTTGTGAAAAACAAACTCTTTGCTGTAATTTGACAGAAAACTGGGTTTAACAGTCCTAAAAGATTGATCAGCATCTTCCATGATTCTGAGGCTTTATCTGTTGCCAGTTTAACTTAAAGAAAGATGGGATTTGGTGCTGAATGGATGCAAGTCCTGATGTTTGGGTCTACACAGGGGTTTGTTTGACTGTAGATATGCAGATTCAAAATCTCCATTATTTTCAGTACTAAATGATGGTCTGGTGATGAGTTCATTGTGGGTATCCAAAGAAAAAGCTTTTCTTTGTTCATTCTGCTAGGCAAGCATGGAGTTAAAGAAATTATGAGATAATTTTGGACAGTCATTGTGTCTTAGTAGGGACTGCTTGTCATAAACCATCCAGTGACTGTGGCCTTCACTGTCTGATACAAAATTCAAGAGCTTCTTTTTATGGCTGCTAGAAGAAACATTTTTGTTCATAAAGGGTGAAGGCAGATTGTAACATTGACTTCAGGGAATCTGTTTGATCCCATGTTTTTTCTTTGCAAAGGTCGTCTGACTCTTGTTACATTTACAACTGTTGACATCATTCAGCCTTTGACTTGCTCAGTGTTGTGGTTTAACCCGGCAGGCAGCTAAACACCACACAGCTTTTTCCTCACTCCCTCCCAGTGGGATGGGGGAGAGAATCGAAAAAAAAAGGGTAAAACTCATGGGTTGAGATAAAGAAAATTTAATAGGACAAAAAGAAAGGGGAAATAATAATGATAAAAGAATACACAAAACAAATGATGCAGAATGCAACTGCCCACCACCTGCTAACCGATGCCCAGCCAGTTCCCAAGCAGTGGACCCCCAGCCAGTTTTTCCCCTAGTTTGTACACTGAGCATGATGTCATATGGTATGGATTCATATGTTCAGCTGGGGTCAGCTGTCCCAGCTATGTGCCCTCCCAGCTTCTTGTACACCCCCATCTACTCACTGGTGGGGTGGGAAGCAGGAAAAGGCCTTGACTCTGTGTCAGCACTGCTCAGCCACAACTAAAACATCAGCGTGTTATCAACATTATTCTAATCCTAAATCCAAAACACAGCACTATACCAGCCACTAGAAAGAAAATTAACTCTATCCCAGCCAAAACCAGGACACTCAGATGGGTCAGCCTTAACTGGACCGCACCAGGAGCCATCTCTGTGGCTGAGGGGCTTGCTTGCAGGCACAGGTGTGGCGTCAGTCATGCTAGCAGGGACCATGCTGAAAAGCTTTTGATAGCAGCTGTCCTCCTCTCTGCAGAGGGCTGAACACTGTTCCCACACTGCAAAGAGCTGTCAGCCAGACTTACAGGACAGCAGGGCTGCTTACTTTCACTGGCTAGTCTTAATGAAGTTTGTCATCAAAAAATATCAACACTTGCCAATAGCTAGGTGGAGGGCTGTAAATATCAGAGAGACCTACTTAAAAGGAAAACTAGTAAGTAGGTTATGTGTAACTTGTGAGCTACAAGAAAATCCCAGAGAAGCAATTAAGCATAAATTTCCTAGGGAGTTTGAGGATATGTCCAAGAGAGGATGTCTTAGGTGTGTATCCATGCCACTGGCAGCAATGTTACTCTGCCTCAGCAAGGCTGATATCTGTTAAAGTCACTATAGCAGTTCCTACACTGAACAGCACAGTAAATCAGTAAAGATTCAGGATGTTGCTCAGTTTCACCTTGCACTTTTCATGCTTTAGGTAGAAAAGCTGATGGGCTTGTTTGTGCAAAAAGACCATCGCAACATAGCAGGAAGTGCGAGGGGCAAGAGAAAGTAGGTAACAGCATGTGTTCAGGCTGTAATATGAATTAGGGTTTCTCTTTTACAGCTTTAACTCATTATGTGGTATATAAGTCAAACCTTTAACAAATTGACAGCATTAGTTTCTGTGTTAAATTCCTTTAAACTTCTTCCAGGACTGGCTTTGGAGGAAACTTAGCAAAAGTCTTCACCTCCATACTGTTTCCTACTGCCAGCCTTCCTGAGGAATGTAGTGGGCAGCCAAGAGGAAACGAGGCGCGAGGATACAGTCCCACTATACATGTATAAGCATATATATAACTATATGTAATGAATATGAAATATATTATGTACACCTATCTATCTGTCTGTCTGTCTGTCCATCTATCTATCTATAATGTCCTTTAAGAAAAAGGCACAGAGGAATTTGGCTGCTCCAAATAAAATCAGTCTGAAGGAAGATACAGTTCATTATTTTCTTTTTCTAAGCAGTTCATTCTGTGCCGAGCTCCATATGTCCAAATGAACAGAGATATTATTAATCAGGATATTCCACAACAGTTCATCTTCAGATGTTAAATGAACTGTTGGGGGGAAAAAAGAAAAGAATATAAACTACTGTTGCTTAAATGTTTATTGATCATGCACAAACTTTCCAGTTTGCCTAGAAGAGATCTAAAAAATAGAGCTCCAAGACAGCTGAAAAACACTGATAAATGCTAACATTAGCTATCCTATTTCACCAAACTAAAATCTATATAAATGAGACCAAACCAGAAAGCAAGGTTGTGTCACTATTGCCAAGAGCTCTAGCATAAATAACACTGCAGAAATACAGAAACATAAGGAATAGAATAACTGTTCTGCACATACAGAACTCTTACTCCTATAGGCACTTCTACAAAAGTTGCACATTGCCGTGGTTTAGCCCCAGCCGGCAGCTAAGCTCCACGCAACCGCTTGCTCACTCCCCCCCAGAAGGGATGGGGGAGAGAATCGGAAGAGCAAAGGTAAGAAAATTCGAGGGTTGAGATAAAAACAGTTTAATAGGTAAAACAAAAGCCGCGCACACAAGCGAAGCAAAGCAAGGAATTCATTCTCTCTTTCCCATGGGCAGGCAGGTGTTCAGCCATCTCCAGGAAAGCAGGGCTCCATCACGGGTAATGGTTACTTGGGAAGACAAATGCCATCACTCCGAATGTCCCCCCCTTCCGTCTTCTTCCCCAGCTTTATATACGGAGCATGACGTCATATGGTATGGAATAGCCCTGTGGTCAGCTTGGATCAACTATCCTGGCTGTGCCCCCTCCCAGCTTCTTCTGCACCTGGCGGAGCACAGGATGCTGAAAAGTCCTTGACCAGTGCAGCAACAACTAAAACATCCCTGTGTTATCAACACTGTCTTCAGCACAAATCCAAAACATAGCCCCATACCAGCCACTATAAAGAAAATTAACTCTACCTCAGCTGAAACCAGGACACACACTTTGGCAATGAACGTGAAAACTGTAAGCTAGATAACATCTGTGACTCTGAGGATCCTAAAATCAGAATTCCTTAAAAAGGGTTAAATGATAAAACTGCAAAACCGCAGTGCAACATAGACATCTACTGCATTTTCTTACTATACCTAGCAAACAAATAAAAGTGGCATACACCTGTGTTAGGCACATCTAAAGCAGATTAAATCAAAGGAATAGATTTTGTTTTTTCTCTTTTTCCAACGTGATCAGCATGGCTATTATGCACAGTTAAATGCAATCATAAATATCTCAGTGAACAGCAATGTTAATTTTGGTTCCAGGTGCTTCATTGCCAAAGAGATGCTAGCAGACTGAATAGCAACACAGTGAAGACAAGCACTGGCAAAACTCATTTGAAAGCAAAGGTGGACAGTTTTTTTTATATGTATCATACTCAAGTGAAGAATAAAAAGAACATAAAGGTAGTTACAGATCAAACTCTACAGCTTAGGCTACTCTTGAATTGCCAGAAAATGTAGATAACTTTTTTTTCCCCCATGGAGCCTTTGCTCCTTCCTCTGCACATCTTCCTGGCAAAATCTGGTTCTTAGAGACAATTACATTCCATGCAGTTATGACTAAGAGAATGAAGGAAAGGATAAAAGATTTTGATTTATAGTATTTTCTGCCCCCAAACTACATAAAACCCCACTTATATTCAGGAGATTTTCTCTGACCAAACTGCACTTTACCTAGCTTTGATACTCTTCCCTTATACTCTGCTTGGTTTTGCCTGTCAAGGATAGCTATCAATGATAATTTTACATACGTCCTGCTAATGCTATGCTCTGGCTCTGTATAAGTGTATGTGACAGTGATAAACTGAAACCAGACGAAAGCGTGTCTCAAAATTGCAATAGTTGTGACCTTGCGTTTGTGTGGCCAGAACAAAAACTCATTTAGTTTTCATTCTTAATTTCTGCAGTCTTACTAGGAAATACATCAACCTTTCATATATAACCTGGAAAAAAAAGTAAGATTAAATAGTAATGGTGTTAATATAAGCATAATTTAAAGATATGTCTTTATTCTGATTCTAAAAGAGAAACGTGCCTAGGTCTTCCATGCCTTTGCATTTAAGAAGAGAGAAAATACAAAGTTGCATGTGTGTTACCCAAAGATTAAAGCTGCTTAAATAAGAATATAGCCACATTCAAACTCTTTCTAGCTTGTTTCAAGCTGACAGTCATAAGAAATTGTATTAAAAAGGGATTTTTTTATTTTTGAAAATGAAATGCCCTCATGTTGAAAGTAATAATATTTTCCTAGCTTTCATGTATTTGATTACTTTTTTTTTCTTCTTGGATGTCAGAAACATTTTCAAGGTAATTATGAATTTGGCTGGAAACTCTATTAGCAGAATTCTTAAAATGTAATTAGAAACATTTTTCAGTTAAGTCAGGGCCTCGGTAAAAACAAACAGAAACAATGAAGCTGGTGATTCTGATGAATATCTGATCACAGAAGGCCTATGTCTGCGATGAGAAAGGAAGATTATTTCGCTAGCCATCTTTGATAAATGTAAATGACTGAGAAAGTAAAACAAAACTATTTTTAATAGACTCCCCAGGAAAAATTAAACTTTGGTACGTCTAATAATGATGGCTGTAAATATCAGTATAAAAAGTTAGTAAGAGCAATTACTGAAGTGCACTTAAAGCCCTAAATTTCTTCTAATTCTTATATAAAACAGCTGGTGCTCATGTAGCAAATACGTCCACCAAGATGCCTAGCTAGCTTCAGCTTTCATGATATTTTTCAAGGGGCTAATAATTGTCCAAAAGTCTGAATGTTTTCAGCCCCATCAGATCCTCCTCCTCCCTCTCCTAACCCCAAATATAGGACACCTATCCACAAATACAAAGGATAGGTTGAGCTTAGCTTGTTATGATCTTTCCAGTGTGCCAAGAACTAACATGATTTATGTATCATCAGCATCTTGTGGGAAAGTTAATAAGGCAGTGCCTAGCTCTCAAAAGTTACTGAAGTTTCTTTAAGCAGAACAAATATTTTTCCCAGATTTGATGCTGCCTGCCATTTTCCCCAGTGTCATGTAGATACCTTGGAGACTGTGGCCAACTGAGGAAAAGCACAGGCACTTCACACCTGCACTGCAGTAAGGTATGCTGGTTTTGTGCAATATGCTGTAGTCATCTACTAAAGACAAAAATCTCTGAGGAAAAAAGGAATGCACCCTGTTGGGCTGAAAGGCTCCCCTACACTGTTGCCATTTGCTGGCTAAAAGCATGTCTGTGTAATAAAACACAGGTCTGAAACCTTCACAGTGTATTGGCATACGTTTGTCTTTCATCTGTGTAGTGCAAATACATATGTGCATGCACAGCATGATTTCAGCTCCCCTATTTATGAAACTGAAGCAAAATATTAAGCCTGTCCAATTCTGGTGCCCCTACAGTACTTAACACAAGGTACCTTCAAAGAACATCTCTTGTTTTGATTATATAGTCCACTTAGCTGTTTGCTCTGCTGTACATCCTTTCTGCTCTGTTTATAGCTTCAGTGATGCACACTGAACTGGAAAGCATCAACAGTCAAAATACAGAACACATAAAATGTCAGATATATTGTAGGAGGCCATCATTGTTTGCAGACCCATTGTCATGGGAAACTCTGTAATAAGACAAAATGTTAAGAGGACCTAACCTGTGATGAACTTGCTGACAAATAAAGCTCTAAATTATTCCATAAAAAAAGAACAAGTAGTCACTAGTTTAGGTAAATACTCAAAAAAGTTTCTGTGAGTATGTGCAGAAATCACTGCAGTTGAAGGAATTTAATACAATAGCTTGTTGTATCCTCCCAAAAATACATTAAACCAGTATCTATTATCATTTGCTAAATGGGTGGTGCCTGATTTCATAGGTGGTGGTTTTAGCCTGTAAATATTCTGTAAATATCTCTATATAAGAATCTTTTTATCTTCATCCTTAACAATATAATCAGAGGTATCTTAACAGGATCATATATTAAGACCGATTTTTTTTTTTTGTGCTAAAGATCCTAAAGACAGCCTAGAGTGCTAATATTGGGTTAGTGTGCTTGGACTTGGTGGTTCTGTGGATGAGAAAGGACTCCAGATGAATAGAAAATTTTTCACAGAATTTTTTTTTTTAAATCACAGAAATCTCTGGTTCACCAGAGTCTGCAGCCCTTTATCCAACATTAATGTTTTTTTCTACAAGGAGAATGCATAACATAAAACGGAGAGAAACATCTATGTTAAGCAACATTAAAATTAATTTCTTTAGTGAGCAAAGAATCAAGATTTCTTCAAAGATGTTTATTGTGGAGAAGCTTTAGAGCTTATTCAGACCTTGCCTCTACCCAGACATTTGTTTCTATGTTTGTCCTTTCACTACTGGCTCACATGGAGGCCAAGCACTTCATCCACATCAGTGCTCTTTCAGCACAGTAATTGCTGTGTCCTAGATTCTGGTTCTGCTACTTTCAATGAATGCCCCACTTTTTTTTTTTTTTTAAAGCATGTTAGAAGAAAAGCTCTTTCATAACAGATGTAAAACTTTGTCTTCTGCCTTTAGTTTTCCAGCTGTGAGAGTTGAATATTTTAATCACCCTGAAGTGGAAACAGGTCTCAGGCACATCATCATTTTTTTCTCTTTTAAGTCACTTTTATCCTGAACTTGGTGATTAGTTTTGTGCCACTGAACAGTGAACGCTATGCAGATGAATTGTATATGTAGCTATAATTTTAACTACAATAATTAGAAGTTCACTTAACTATGTTTGCATTCTTTAAGCCCAGAACAGACAAGTACATAGGAAAAGAGTTAGAGAAACATTTCTCTATGTGAATATTAATAAAAGAGTGTTTATTAATGGATATTACGTGTGGAAATTAGAAAGAATCACACAAGAAGAAGGTTGTATTTTCAAACTGCTATACAAAGTATGAGGTCACAATGCATGGGACTTACTCAATACATTTATTAGAGGATTAGATGCTTCCCACATGTCTTCACCTGAGTTCACCCGAAAGTCTTTCACTCACCAGCTATCAGGCAGAAGAGCATGATTATTGTGCCCTTTGCTGCAGCACAGAGAGCCAAGCCATCCATGGCAGCTGCCCGACTTACGTTGCTAGTGCCTCTCTGCTTCACGCTCTCCATGTCTGAATAAACCATCCTACACTTTCCCACAACATCATGGTCACTTATCAGCTCTCTGAACCCATGGCATATCATATCAGCTCCTTCTTCATTGTTTCTTAAATCGAAGGGTATTTTATTGTTGCATGAGCCCCAGACAACTCTCTCAGCTCTGGTTTCAGCTCAGTGAAATAATAAAATACCCTGCTGTGTGCAACCACAGACTAAGCTAATTTTTTTAGACAGACAACCTTGAGTGACAAAAATGAAAGTTTCCTTAGCTTACTCCTTTATTTCCTCCTAATGCTTTCTCCTGTCTCAGACACCAGAGACATTCCCTTCACAGTTTTAGACTAGCTTCTGAGCTATCTTGAAAGTTTGCCTCTCTGTTCCAGATTTTCAATAATTGGGGAAACCAGAGACCTCTGGCAAATGCTACATTATTAAAAATACTCATAAAATTCAGGCTTCTGTCAAGTGATGGAGAAACAAACTATGTCACATACACATCATTTGCAGACTGCAAAAACTCCTTTCTACGTGGAAAATTTTCGTCTCATGTAAACTGAGGAATCTGAAACTTAATCTGCTCAGGAGACATAGATGTGCCAAAGAACTGGAAAAGAAAAGGGAAAAAAGTGAAAAGGGAAAAGTTAGAAACCTTTCATGGTCTGATTTATTTCACATACATCCCTACTGCTTTGACTGCTGTTTTGAGAAACCTGGCATCAAAATTGTTCTGTTTTCCCTCTATCTGCAAATCTCTTTGACAAACGAGTCAGACAGACACTGTAAAACTCAGGATGGATAAGCTTCTTCAGCAGTGGCATTTCTGGTATTTCAGTGTTTATACAGAGAGGAGTTTCAGTCCATGTGATTCAATGGAAAAGAGTATCAAGGCAGTGTGCTTTTCAGACTTCCAGTTTCCCACAGTGACCTGTGAAAGTTAGGTATCTATAGGCAGAGTATGAAGAAAGAAAAAACCCATTTATCCTAATGACACCAAGTTTTTTCCTGTTATATTGTCAAGCCATGAGGCTGGTGCACCTCCAAACAGCTAAACACAGTGATACTTTGAAGGAGTCCTTAAAAAGACATTTGGTAAAGATTTACCTTCCTAATACTTGCTCAGTCCTTTGAATATAATTTGCATTACTGCCTGTTTTCTGGAATGGTGACTGTGGGGTTACTGACAAGGGAGAAAAAAGAGGGAAGTAAATTTGCAAGAGGTGCATGTGAGAGCTCCCTGAAGTCACTGTTTTTGGAACACTTCATGGTGCAGTGGTAGGCAGATGGGCTTCATGGGGCTGCAAAGGGAAGCTACTCAGGCATGGTGCAAAGCTATGTCTTGGAGGAGGGTGTTTTTATGTACGAATTTAAAAGTAGTTTCAAAATGGAAGGAAATTCTGGGTGCTTTACTCTTTCCCTCCAGTTATTACCCAGTAATTAAAGGCTATGCCTACCAGGTGCTTAAATACTCAAAGATGTATCTAAGTGGATAGTGACATTTTTTAAAGCGTGCAGCCTAGCTTCAAGAAGGTGTTCAAGATTAACTTGACCTTAATGTGGTCCTTAATTTCACTGAAATCTCTTAGAAATGCTTATCAAGGTGCTTCTCAACAGGCTGCGGGCCTGTTTCAGAGTTCAAATACCTAAATCCATCTTAAACATGTAAATAAATGTACTTGTCTAAAAATTACCTTCCTTGCTTTCATATTATTAAAGGTACCAACCATGTGCCAATGTACTAATGTGTCAGCAGTAATCCATCTGGATTCCCTATGTAATGACACTAGCATCTTCTAAGAGAGCCTACAAACATGAGAATTCCATAATCTTTGCCACTGGCTCTTGAAATCAGCATGGCCAACCCTGAAGAAATCCAAAGAAACAGAAAAGGTTGAAAAACATTAATATTAATACTAAACAGTTTTCATGAAGGTTAAAGACTCAGTTTGAGTCATAACATGGAAACTAAAACCTCATTATTTTTATGTACAGATCTACCTCTATATGTCTGATAATGAGTTCTGAAAGAAATAACTGTTTTAATAGGAGCTTATATGATTTTTTCCTGATTATATATTTGATTCTGAAGGGAATATTTCAGTCATTCTTGTCTAGAGGTGGGGTGATACAGGACATTAGCAGTGGCAACAGCAAGAGCCACCTGGAAGTTCACAGGTTACCACAGAAACAAATGGAATTCTCAAGTATTTTAAAGCTAGATGTTTTGCTGGAGTTTAAAGATAAAGGGTAGTTTGCATTCCACAAGTATTGTATTTATTAAAAGAGGCAAAACACAGTATGCATATAAGGTAATGATTCTTGGCAGGACTAGAAAGCAGTAAAACTGTGTCTGAAACAAAGCTAGTGCTTTATAGCATTAGTAGTTAGGGCAGCCATCAATTTTCAGTTGCTTTGGTCAGTTTGTTTTCTTCTAGCTCTCCTCCTACCCTTTCAGAATCATGATTACATTCTTCATTCCCACCTCTAGTTCATCAGACTAAATTTTATAATATCTAAACCAGCACGAGGGCTATGTTACCAGCAAGTTCAAGATGTGCCATACTTGTAAATGAATATGCTGTTGATCAACGATTTCAAAAATTTACTTAATCTGATACTCACTAACCACTAGTGACTGTCCAGATGAGAGAAAACCTGGAAAGCGCTGTACCAGGTTCTGCTACCTCAGAGCTGCAGTGACTTACATTACTTGATGTCCTGCAGAAAATGCTGCTAACTGGTAACAGGGTCTCCCCTGCTAAAGGCAGAGACTCTCGTTATGAAAAGCATAACAAAAAGCATCCTCATGCATACTATTATCCATTTTAGATGGAGAAAAAATGGAAGTGACATTTGACAAATACCAAACTTCACTGATTACAAAAGTGAAAATCGGATAGGAATACAACTTGCTGCTTACAAGTCTCAATTCACAAAACCTTTACTGCTACAAAAAGAAAATAGACATCTTTTGCAGGAAAAAAACAGCCTAGTAATGTTTCCTGGAGACTGAAATTACATTTACAAGAAGGATCCCTGTCCTAAACCAGGACTTTTTATGACAGCCAAAACATAGTCTGTGATTTCTGTTTTAAACACAGGCCATTTGACTCAGATTGCTGAAGTACAGGTCAAGGTATTATTTATTCTGTAGAGGAGAATTGTGAGGCCACATCTTCATACTACCGTTGACTCATTTAATTTCTGAGTCTAGTGACCCAGGACTCATGATTTAAGAAACTGCAGACAGCAGAAACTGATAAGAAAAGAGGTGAATATAAAAGCTTGGTGAACAGGAAAACAACTCTGTCTTGCCTTGAGGTGGCTGAATAGCTCTTACTTACTTTTAAAGTCTTTCATCGTGTTATTACATGATTATCTTATGAAATGTGATGCATACAGATATGCGTAGGAAGCAGAAGAGACCTGTGGCTGTTGTTATCACCTAGAGAATCTTGTTAGTCTTGTAATTTTTTGTATTTCAAGATTTTGACTCAAGGATCTACCATGACTGGAATTTCTAATATTGTAAAATTCTTTGAATAAGTAGCAATATATTATGCTTTAGTTGTTGTGCTTATACAACAGACCTACCCTTGTGTAGCATTAGAAACCTATATCTTATTTGCCATTTCACAGGTGTGCTGGTTTTGGCTGGGATAGAGTTGATTTTCTTTATAGTAGCTAGTATGGGGCTATGTTTTGGATTTGTGCTGAAAACAGTGTTGATAACACACTGATGTTTTAGTTGTTGCTAAATTGTGTTTACACTAGCCAAAGACTTTTCAGCTTCCCGTGCTCTGCCAGGCACACAAGAAGCTGGGAGGGGGCACAGCCAGGATAGTTGATCCAAACTGACCAAGGGGCTATTCCATACCGTATTACATCATGCTCAGCATATAAAGCTGGGGAAGAAGAAGGAAGGGGGGGGGACACTTGGAGTGATGGCGTTTGTCTTCCCAAGTAACCATTACGCGTGATGGAGCCCTGCTTTCCTGGAGATGGCTGAACACCTGCCTGCCCATGGGAAGGAGTGAATGAATTCCTTGCTTTGCTTTGCTTTGCTTGTGTGCACGGCTTTTGCTTTACTTATTAAACTGTCTTTATCTCAACCCACAAGTTTTCTCACTTTTACTCTTCTGATTCTCTCCCCCATCCCACTGGGAGGGACTGAGCAAGTGGCTGTGTGGTGCCTAGTTGCTGGCTGGGGTTAAACCACGACAACAGGGTTGGACAAATAAACGCAATTTTACAGATGACAGGCAGGTGACATATGGGGAATCCAATATTCAGCCTTCCAGAGGACGTTCAAAACATTTCGAGTTTTAGGAATGAATTATAAAATGTAAAATATAATAAAGATGCATTCCATGTGCTCTAAAACCAAAGATCAGTGATAAGAGCAAACCCATTCCTGTTTAAAAGTTGGACAGGAAATGACATTATTCAGGTTCGGTATTGCTCTTAGTTCACAAGGATTTTGTGTTACAGTTCATTGGTCTACTCAATCTATTTTTAATTAAAACTACTTGCTACCCTAAGCTTAGCCTAATCACTGAGAATTAATTATAGACACAAACAGATATATAAATCAGAACAGAGAAAATAGTTACAGACAGCTACTCATGGAGAACAAATCTGGGCTCTTCAGGTTATCACATGTGAGTTTCGGAAGTGAGGATTAACACACAGGTGGGCATCCAAGATTTTGTTTCAACCTGTAATAAAGTAACCTTGAAGCATGAAGGTCTGCAGTTTCTCTCTCTTGTCTTGATTTAAATAGCTAGAGCAAACCAATACAAGGGAGTGAGGGGGAGTGGGAGGCAGTGGACGAAGGAGGAAGGAAGAAAGAGAGGAAAGGAGGGAAAGGAGGGGAAGGAGGAAAGGACAATCACTTAGCAGCATGTTCTGTCTTTGATATTCACTCCATTAAACATTCCTAAGCATTCTTCCTCAGCATATAAACAGTCCTGTTTCCATTCAGGGTTGCTGTAGTTTGCATTGAGGCAGGTAAACACACAGTGACCATTCTGGTGGTGTGTTTCATGAATTTTTAAATAATAATGATTTCAGATTTGTTCTGCTTCTTGGAGATAAAAACAAAAAGTATCAGGTAAAACATCTATCAAGTCTAAATTGTCCTTACTGCATAGATGCTGGAAACTGAAATGGGTTTAGATGTCATCTGACTCTGACATGGATCAACAGTAGTCCTTTTTACCAGAGTTATGCCAATTCACAGAGTAATGCTGTCTACATGAAAAAGCCTTAGTGACTCACAAATACAGTAAGGATGACAGAACAATAGGGTGCAAGAAAAAAAGTAGAGCAAGGAGCAAGTAATAATGTTAGATACCATTTATTATATATTTTAATATCCCCAATCCTATACCAACAACTACAATTTATATGACTATTTCTTGCTAATGAACATCACAATACTCTAATAGCCCTGTCCTGTTTTACAAGTGACTAGTAACTCTTTAACTGAAGTTAAGTGGACCAATGTGGGGACCGAGGTTGTAATTTTCAGGCCGCTGGGTCATATTGTGTACATTCTGAAAAACTCAAATACTGTTTCTAAGAAAGATTCAGAACAAATTTATTTATAGTTTTCTTTAAGTTCCATCAGGGAAGGCTTCCATTTTCTCAGGAAATGAAGAGTTTGTCTTCTAAAATTACTCTTGTTTATGGCTCTGTCTTTATGGCAAAGTGCACAGCATTCAGGATACTTGCAGGGTTTTCTTTCTTTTTTCTTATTTTGGGGTGGGGAGGGATGAGATATGTAGCATTATCTCAATCTAAGGTTGACTTTAAAATCCTCAAGTCACCTAGGTGTGTATTGTGAGAAAAATAAGGTAAACTGAACCTCAGATACGAGTTTGATGTTGACCGTGTCTGGATGTCTACAGTACTTTGCTCCCCAGATTTTCTCATGGTGACAGAGTTAACACACATGAATCATTTCAATGTGGAAAGGAAGGGAATAAAGACCTAAATTCATACTACTAAATGATAACAGGATCATTTATTAAGATGAGGCTTTGTTCTTAGTTTTGAGCTAGCATAAAATGAAACCACGATGCATATTTGTAAATATCATCTAAAAACTATACCTGTTGCTGCCAGTAGAACGTAGACCAGGGAAGAAACTGTTTATGAGAGTATGGCCACTTCCTTTCTTCTCTTCTAAAACTTTTGTTGAAGAAAGCATTGTAGACAGATAACTGATAAATGATACAAGAAATGGAGTTGCCCTTGCTCCTTTATTAGATGGCTATCAAGTAAAAGCTTTTATATCAGTAAATAACTTTTGATTCTCCACTAAGTTAAGATGAATGGTTTTCATAATATGTCCACTAAAAAAAATTCTTTATCTGATCCTAAGTATGTTGAGTAAACTTGGAACAAATTGGTAGCAAAATTTTTGTTGTTCCTTGCCAATGTGTTGGCAGGAAACAGAAACATTTGTCACTATGGAAGCCAAAGGAGCTGCTAAAATGAAGAATTATTTCTGTATTGTTTATCATTTCACTCTGCATAATACTTTTTTTTTTTTAATAGAGAGAAAGACAAAGTAAATGTGACATCAAACCAATTAAGAGAAACAGAGAGAAAAGATAAACCTTGAAGCAAGAAACAGAACTGCATTAAGTACCTTTATCTCCACTCCCTGGTCTAAAATAACCTTGCTTAAAATCATGAGTTTCACAAGATTGAAAAACCCCTGCCTAGGACCTTGGAATGCAATGCACTTGATTTGTTTACGTCCTTCACCAGCCACTAGGATGTCAACTTCGATAATTATACTTTATTAATTAGAGGAAAGGCCTTCCTAATGCTCCCTGATTAACAGCTGTGATAGCAGCCTCATGAGACCACTGTTATCTGGCAGTCCTTCCTTTCTGCTCTCCATATTCTTCTTGTTCGTAGGTAAAGATCTGGTCTACTGACTTGAATAATTGTGCCTTCAATTGCATGTATGAAAGCAATTTACAAGCAAGCATTCATTAAAAAGGAACAAACGAATAGGGAATTAAGTATTATAGTTTATTATTTTTTAACATCCTTATTACTGATTTGGAATACTAAGCCAACACCAAGCACATCTGAAGCTACAGTCAAATAGAAATACAGTATTAATTCACTATATATGTTATTCATTCCTTCACTGTCCACCATATAACTAAAATTATCTACAGACTTAAAACCAACACATTTTAACAGCAATTCAATAATTCTTACTTGTTTTGAACATTTTACTGTCTTCTAGTCCAAACTGTTACAAAGAGAAAATCTTGTAATATAATGTACAAAAAGAGGATTAGGAACACAAACTTCTAGGTAGTAAATACTTTATAATGGAAGAGATATAATGATTTTTTTTATATGCCTCGGCTATGGAACATTGTCTTTCAGAACATTTTTATTTCTCTTTCAATTGAGTAATTGAGAAAGACCATCTGGCAACAGATTAAAAAAAAATCTATGTAAAATTAATTTATCAAGATTAGTTTTCTAAATGATCTGTATTTGTACAAAATGTCCACGACAGCAGTAGCTGAAGAAAGCTATTACGGAGTAGCATCTCAGTCTTCCTAACACGCGAGACACATACTTCATGATCTCTGGGCTCTCTACTGATAAACAGAAAATCTCTAACAGGTGATATAGCTGCTATTCTTGTAACAACAATGGAGGGTTGTTTAACATCAGAAATGTCTTAATTGTGAAGGAAAGACTGATAATAAATCCTCCTGGAAGCCACTCAGGAGCCTAAGGCTGTTCAAAAAGTTAAGACATAACAAGAAGCTATCCATTGCTGGGGAAAGGAACAGCAGTTTGGGAAGGACACAAACCCTGGGATACAATGCTGCCGCTACTATGTAAATCATGTTTTTCCAAGTTCAGAGCAGCTTTTTCACGATTTCACCTCCATTATCTCTGCTTTGGGGAATACAAGCTTGAATGTCTTAAGGTTGTCTCCAGTTCAAGAGAGCAAAGCCCATGGGATGTCTCAGTACCTGTAATACTTTCATATAGCTTGACCAGTCTTTTCTTCTAAAATGAGGATATGCCTACTAGGTAACATGCAAGAAGCAAAGCGCCCAGTGTCCCTGTCATACCTTCAGTGTTAGCTTGTAGACGTCAGAAACAGCATTGTGCATGGCAAAAATATGTAGGACTTCTGGCCTGTGGCATTCTGTTTCCTGAGTTATCTCACACCAAAAGTAAAGAAATCTCAGCCACAGGCAGTGGAACAGGCTGAGCTCTGAAGTAAAATCTGAAACTTTCCCAGTCCACATAGGAGAAATTAAGTTCTGAGCAACTGCGTAACACTGGTGGTTTTGCACTAAAACCATCATTTCTGGTTGAACTGTATCTTTTGAAAAGACAGCTTGTATTGATTTAATAGTTTCAGGTGGCAGGGAAACCACTCCACTGTTAATATAGTGCTTTATTTTTAGTTTGCATTCACCTGCACCACCTTCCTTCTCTTGATCTCTTTACGCTTTTTTTCTGCTAAAAGCCATAACTCTCTCCTATGTAGATACTTTGAAAATGAGATGAACTTATGGGCTAACCTCCTGTTGGATTATTTGATGGATTGATATGTTAAATCTTCCACAATAGAAGGATCTTAAATCTTACCCTATATAGTCCATTATTCAGACTTCAGACCATCTCAGTAGACCTTTTCCAATTTTATATATTACTTTTAAATATGTCTGTCAGACACAGTAATAGCCTCACTGATGCTGTAAAGGGTAAGAGCATTTTCATCCTCCTCCTAATATTCTCCAACTGCTCTGTTCTCAGACCATATTTGAGACATGTTTCTCAAGCTTCTTTTTAAATCAAAGGACAACTTTTTTTAAAACGGTGGACCTTTTAAGAAAGCATGCCTTCCTTGGGTGAAAATTTCCCATTTGTCTTTTCAACTGAGTTTGCCCAGTCAATAGAGGCTATACTGACTCTGTGGTATGTTTTTAAAATCAGAATATGTGAACCGAGCCAAAAACGTTCTTGGTCTGACTCCTGGTACAGTGAAGATATCATCCAACTCTGCAGCACTGTTTTAACTATTAAAAAATAAGTTGTTAAGTCTATAAAGGACCACAGTGTTACTCTGTAGCACTTTCCTTGCAAGCAGGCTATAAATATTTCTGCAACTGCAGACTCACGTGAGCCACAGAAAGAAAGACGCGATGGTGTCCGTATCAGAGCTTTACTGAATACATAGGGGTCGCTCCCTCAAGGTGGAAATGAAAACTGCCCACTGAAGCCTCACATTGCTATTCAAACAAATGGGAAAAACAAAACACTGCATGTCAGTAAGCATACCTGGTGCAATCATTCCCTCAAACATCTCTCCTCTGTGCAAGAGAAACACAGGAGTTGGAAGCACAAAGCACTGGGTCTGAAATTTTACACACTGCACTATCATAGTTGAAACACCATGGGAAAACGGTTTGCACTTCCCTTTCCTTTGAAAATGAAAGCAGAACAAACCAAACCACATCTTGCCTCATGGGTGGGAAGGGGGGGGTAAAAGAATATGACAGCAGTTGTGCTTGCACTGTGATGCTGTATGGGACTGAGTAAGAGCTTCCTTCCTCTGCCTATCACACAAAAGCCTCTCATTAAATGCAGTAGTATGTTGCATCCTCCAAAAGGTAGTGCCTCACTGCACGCCTAGAGCAATGCTGAAACAAGCACAGGTGGTTTTTTGAGGCCAAGAAGAGAAAAAGCAATGAGAAAATCCGTATGGAAATATGACAAAGCATGATTTTTGCATTTTACCTCACAGTGCTTTACAGATAGGCACTCTTATACACAGATCAGCACACTGAAGCTCTGGAGATGGAACTACTTGTCCAAGATCTGAAAAAAGGTTAAGGGCAGAGCTGGTCACACAAGCATTCAAGCTTCAGGACCTTCCTTTAGGAACTATCAGCAGGACTGTAAATTATTCAGATTTAATTCCTTGGGAAAAAGACCATTGCTCTGGGATATTTGAAAAAGCATCTAACACATTTTGACAAAAGAATCATTATGTTTAGATTCTATAGTAAACACTCTAAAATCTATGACATGCAGTACAGCATACAAACCATTTCTCAAGAACAGTGAAGAACTCCGTAAAATCACATTGAGTAATATAGCACTGGTTTAAAGAGAAATAGGTATGAATCTTTCACTGCAGAATTCCTGAATCGATGTCTACATCTCTCGAGATTTTTTTATATCATGATTGAACTTCCCCTACTCTGACTCATTTTAGAATCAAATGCACCAAAGTATGTTTTAATGTTATTTATTGTTAGGTCTGGTCAAACATTTTCTCTTGACGAGTTCTGTTAGAAAACACTCTTTTTTTGAACCGGAAATGTTTTGGTTCTGTGAATCCTTGCTGAGCAAACAGCAGGGCTTCATCTACCTGTTTTCTGGAGTAGACTACCAAGGCACCTTGTTCCCACTTATGTGCCACAGTTGCAGCCTGAACCAGTGGGGTCCGGCAAAGGAGCCAGGCAAGACCCCAGGGACCTGTTGCGATGTTTCTATGTCTCCATAATGTTTTGCAGGATTGGTGGATTTTGAAAAAGTCTGCTTCCAGACCGTCTTGGAAACAGAATTCCTAAAATATCTCTTGAAAAAAGAGAACAGCTGAGATGATGGCTTGAACGGGTGTACATGGCTTGGACAGGCGTACTCTTCACTGGGTAAAATACTGGCTGGATAGCCAGACCCAAAGATTGGTGGTGAATGGAGTTAAATCCAGTTGGCAGCCGGTCACAAGCGGTGTTCCCCAGGGCTCTGTGCTGGGGCCAGTTCTGTTTAATATCTCTATCAATGATCTGGACAAGGGGACTGAGTTCACACTCAGTCAGTTTGCAGATGACACAAGTTGGGTGGGAGTGTTGATCTGCTTGAGGGTAGGAAGGCTCTACAGAGGAATCTGGACAGGCTGGATCGATGGGCCAAGGTCAATTGTATGAGGTTCAACAATGCCAAGTGTCGGGTCCTGCACGTGGGTCACAACAACCCCATGCAACGCTACAGGCTTGGGGAAGAGTGGCTGGAAAGCTGCCTGGCAGAGAAGGACCTGGGTGTGTTGGTTGACAGCCACCTGAATATGAGCCAGCAGTGTGCCCAGGTGACCAAAAAGGCCAATAGCATCCTGGGCTTGTATCAGAAATAGTGTGGCCAGCAGGACTAGGGAAGTGATTGTGCCCCTGTACTCGGCACTGGTGAGGCCGCACCTCGAATACTGTGTTCAGTTTTGGGCCCCTCACTACAGGAGAGACATTGAGGTGCTGGAGCGTGTCCAGAGAAGGGCAACGAAGCTGGTGAAGGGTCCAGAGCACAAGTCTGATGAGGAGCTGCTGAGGGAACTGGGGTTGTTTAGCCTGGAGAAAAGGAGGACGGATACTCAGGGGAGACCTTATCACTCTCTACAACTACCTGAAAGGAGGTTGTAGCGAGGTGGATGTTGGCCTTGTCTCCCAAGTATCAAGCCATAGGACAAGATGAAATGGCCTCAAGTTGTGCCGGGGAGGTTTAGATTAGATATTAGGAAAAATTTCTTCATGGTAAGGGTTGTCAAGCATTGGAACAGGGTGCCCAGGGAAGTCGTTGAGCCACCATCCCTGGAGGTATTTAAAAGATGTGTAGATGTGGTGCTTAGGGACATGGTTTAGTGGTGGACTTGGCAGTGCTAAGTTAATGGTTGGATGATCTTAAACGATGATCTTGGATGATCTTCTTGATCTTAAACATCTTTTCCAACCTAAACGATTCTCTGATTCTATGATAGGATAAAATAATATACAGCAATTTGATACCCCATAAGGGAGAAGTCAGACTTTTCCACTAAACATGAACTTGTGGAATACCTTCAGCAATGTATGTATGCAATATGTATGTACTAATAAACACTAACGTCTAACAGCCCATCAGTAATGTCTTTCAAAGAAAGAAGTCTTCACTTTCCAGAAGTCCTTTTGGACATGCTATAGGTTTTTGGCAATATCCATGGCACCTTGGATCAAAGTCCATGGTAGCAGTTAAGGAAAGGTTTCAGAACTACAGTTTTTAGGGGTACCACTTTAACTTTCCAAGGCTTTATCTTTTTTTTTCTTTAAAAAAACCAAAATAAAACAAAACAAAATCCCTTATCTAATAAATCTACGCTTCAAATATTTAACTTTAAAGCATCACCCTTTCTTTTTACTTCCTGATGAAAACCATTTGGTATGTTCTTTGCTGATTAAGTAAGCCTCTAAAACATTTGGGGGCATATTTCTTCATCCTATTTGTAATAGATTGTCAAATAAAATATTATTCCTTTTCAGATCACAGACATCCATCTCATCAGTGGTCCTCCATTAACAAGAAAGTGAAATCCAGGTCTGTACTTAATAAAACTGACACCTTCCCACGTTCCAAGTAAAGCCGTATCAACTGTCTTTCATTCCTTAAGAAATAACAAGTCTTTCCATGGTTATTATTAATCTACAAAGTTTTTGCAAGTACTGTTATTAAACTCCTTTTGATGCTTGCTCAGAATAGCTTAGAGTGGTGATTTTGCATTGCCCCAGCCTTCTTTTTCAACAACACAGTGATTACAGAGTAAATAATTTGAAGTCAGCCTTGGAATTAATGTTAATGGGCAAATTAAACCTTTTTGTAACATTACTGTTCTGTCTACATATGAATACATAGTTTTTACCTCATTGGGAACAATTCTCTATAATAGGAATGGAAGCTTCTTCATTCTTGCATTTTCCAGGACATCTTTTTCAACTGTTTCATTATTTTATTTTAACAAAATCATATTACCCATTCTCTCCAATTATTTAAATTTCTATAAGAGTTACTTAGGACAAGAACTCACAGTTCATAAATATGATGTAGTGGTTAGGGTCCAAGCATGGCAAACCCAGATTTCCTGTTAGTCACAGCTTCAGTCTTTTGTGCCCTAGTCCTGCATTTGCATTATGACAGTAATAATGACAAGCTCATTAAATTTGAAATTCTGAGGTTCTCATATGCCAAAATAATATGTACATATAAATTCTCAAGGTAGAGTGCATTGACACAGTTATGCCTGTAAGTTCCAAAGTCATTTTACTAATATGAATTCTCATTTCCCCGGCTACCAGGAAAGAAGTTGGGCAAGAAATAGATGTCTGACAGCACATACTCAGACTTTGCTAGGGGTTATAGTAAAAATGTTAATAAAAAAATAATGCTTTAAGTGGCAAAATAGCCAGTAAGAGAGAGAGGGTGGTGGACACAAAAGAGATCTACCTTAAATTTTGTCTCATTTAACTTACTTAGTGATGAATTAAAAAGAATGAGAAATGGAATGTAAATGAGATTTACATATTATAAGGTTTAGTGTGGTAAAAGAACACTAAAGCCAGAAGAGAAATGAGAAAGATTAGAAGCTTGGGCAGGAAATAAGAAAATGAAGTCAAATCTGGAAAATATGCAGCCTATTGCATCTAGGTGAAAAATAACCTGGAACACAGATATTTAAGAGCAGAAGGATTCAGCCAAAATCCCTCAGGTTGACACCAGATAGTAACTTATAAGGGAGCTTGCAAGGGAATGCAGCAACAAAAAATGCCAGTGTAAATTTAGGCTGTACATGTAGAGGCACAATACTGTGGACTAGGGAGAAGATAGCTCCAGTCTGAGTAGTATAAAGGAGACCACACCACAGATACCGTTTATGGTTACAAGCACCTCTGTGCCAAAAAAATTCAGCAAGCTGGAGGGAGTTCAGAGAAAGCAACAGAAATAAACATGTGGTTGTAGGGATTAATTTATGAGGAAAGCTTAAATGAAATAAATACCTTGGTTTGGCTGAATAGTTACTAGGAAGAGATACGATTACATTCTTCAAACACTTCAGGACTGTTATCACCAAGGAAGAAGATAAATAGGATGCATAGAAGATCTGGCTCTACATTGACTTTCATAATGTCCATATGCTTGAAAAAACCTTCTCTGTTGTCTTCCAGATGACCTCTTTCATCTTACTTCAAAACCCTCTCAAAAATAGATGTGTTAGTATAGAGGCCAGACTGGAAAAAAAAATTGTTTTAGGTCAAATTACATATTTTATCCAGCTTGAAATATTGTTTTAATTTTACTTCCTTTTCACCTTGGTTTAGAGAAGACATTAGGACAAAGGTTAGCTGTTTCACAGAAGAATGCCCTTAGAAACAGGTGAGGAGGTATTCTGTATAAGTCCTTCAGTTTCTCCTGATGATGTGGTTTCATTTCGTACAAAATACATATATACTTATTGACAGCAGGACCGAAACTCAGATGAGTCAGTTCCTAGCGGATTGGTTTAACCTATAAACCATGCCACTCAACAGGGAAATATCTAGAGGCAAAGGAGTTGAAATCAGGGGTAGAATGGATCTGAATCAGGATTTTCACATCTGAATGGTAGGCTGAATAATGGACTTCAAGAAGAAAAACTCTGTTGGAAGAACTTCCTTCTTATTAATGCAGAAGATGGGGTTTTAGTCCCCTTTCTAAGGCTGGCTTGGAAACTTGAAACAGTGTGCTTACAAAAAGTCAAAATGAACTTTCTTGAGATCCCCAATTCTCCTTTCAGTTCAACCTAAACCATTAACTGAATTAGGGCTGGATTTATAAATAGCTTTAATGTGGCAAAGCTGGCGTTTCTCGGCAAAGACTACTATAAAACAAGCCAGGAAACAAAAATAGATCTCTACCATAGGACTCATTTAGGCTGTAAATACTTCCTGTGCAGATCCATTTATCCAAGTCAGATCCACAGCTTAACTGACACTCATAAAGTCCAAGTCAATTTTGAATTTGATGGAGTTAAATCATTAATGAAGCTGTTCAGTCACGTGCACAGTTAATTGATTAATATGAAGTTAATGGGCATTCTGAACTTAGCTTCACCACTAGGGACTTAGGGCTGGTAAAATTAATCTTTCTTAGTGGAAAGATCTTCGATCTGGGTATGAGTCATGCAGCTAACCAGAGTTAAATAAGCAGCCAGAGTCATATTAGTAGGACTCCTAATGAACACAACTGAGCCAAAATCTTCAAGCTAACTGGGAAGCACAGGCATTTTGGCCTGCTTTATAGAATTCAAGGACTTCACTATGTGCACCTCATTTATGCACTTGCTACACATTTCCAGACACAGCGGATTTAAGGTGTTGGTATCTTTCTGCTAAGAGGTTGGCAATACTTTCTGCTAAGTAGAAAGTGTAACTGTGATGAGCATGTAGTTTCACATTGGTGCCCAGTGCTTTGGGAAGCTGGACCACTTGCTTGTGTTCCTAAATGTGGACTTATTTGCTGAGTTTTAGACAGTACAATTTTAAGCTGTTGACCTTTATTTTAGGACATCTTATTCAAGTCATAGGTAAACTCTCACTGAATTCAATAGTAGTTAAACTGTATCTCGTAATATTGGAAAGAACATCAACATTCATCTATTTCTGTTGGCAGAGGAAGTAAATCAACCATATAAGAGATTCACATTGAAAAATAATTGACTGTAGCTGCATATTCTTTTGAAAGAACCAGGCTACATACTTTCCATAGGGAAAATGTAAATATGAACCTCATACACAGAAATATCTCCAAAAAGCAGTACAAAAATGTCAAGGACGCTGCTATACCAGATTTTTTGAGAAGAGGGTATGATAGTTCTATTTTCACTTTTTTGGCCAAGGAAATTGTGTTTTGTCTACCTACGCTGATACTGTTTATGATTTAGTCCTACACTTCTGTGAGGTGCTGGCTCAAAATATTTCTGTGTTATTCCACAATGATCTGGAAGCCTTTCCTGTGTAATCAGCATGGAATCCCCCGGAGCCATTTTACCACATAGCTTTTCAGACTGAAGTGAGTATAAATTGATGTTTTTGTCCTAATGAGATTACAGACATTCCAGCTCTTGTCAGACTAGTTCAGGCCCTCATAAGCTTTTAGACAATTCTGAAAGAATTTATGCTACCCATACTTTTTGCCACAAAGATATTATCATATTTTGACAAGAATAACTGTCCCTGTACTGCTTCTCCCTCTCATTGAAAGCAACAATCAGATCAAATAATAATTCCAAGGTTTTTTTCTATAGTTGGGCTCCAGTGCCTAAATGGAACAAAGCTGCAAAAGCTTTGTTCCAAAACACTCGTATGTGCTTATATGCTTATACCCAGGGGATGCAATCTACTGTAATCATTCTTTTTTCAACAGCCATTGATTCCTTATGCACTGGTCAATACTTATTTAATTCCACAGCCTATTTTACAGGTTTCTTGGTTCTTGCATTCCATTTGGTATAATCTATTAAATGTGATCCAGCCTACTATTTGTCTGAATGTCCTTGAGCTTCACAGTGAATCAAACAAGTATTCCCTAAACAATCTTGCATTTCCACTGAAAACAAAATAGATGCAGATTCTGGTAAGCATGAATCACCTTTTTAATTAAAAAGTGAATTATATTAAAAAGAAATGAGGATTAAATAGCTGGAACTTTCCTTGCAAGATAGTTTTCCATTTGAAATAAAACAAGCAATGCATAACAGAAATGGATTTGATCTGTAAAATGAGGGTTTGGTTCTCCTTTCTCTTTTGTAAGAAGACTGGCAGCTCCAAGTCTATCAACACCTTCTGGATTTGCACTAGCTAGGTGCTGATGCTCTCAGATTAAGGTTTGATTTCCCCTACCAGGTCTATGATTTTTAGAGGTCACAACACACACACGTGAGAAAAAGATAGCATAACAGATAGAAAACAATAAATTACACTGGTCACACTATGTGGGACTAAGCTTTGGCATACTATGTGCTGTTTATTGTCACGCACAAGTCATTCTATCAAAGTCCCTGGGACTATTTGGATAAATAAGTCTGAGCAAGTGTGTAGCTGTTGACAGAAAGAGGGTTAGTCCTCAAGCATTTCTGAAGGATCTAGTTCTTGCTAAGATCTTATTCTCATATTTTCATTTTAAATGCCAGCTATTTCTATACATTTCTGCTTCCTCATCCCTAGAACTACCAAATCTACCTATTTTTTGTTTATGGGGTTTGTGAGAAAGCATGAAGATAGCTAGGACATATTTAACTTTTTATTCTCTTTTTAAGAGAAAAAAAGGAATCTCCTTTTGTTAATCCATACCCAGCTCCAGGGACACTGTATGAGAAGTTCAATAACATGTCTGAACTTCTTGATCACAAGATGTATATAGTCCTCCACAGCGCTACTGCTTCTCTTGTATATCCCTAATTAGAAGGATACCTTCTGCTGCATTTCTCTCCCTTTGTCTGTGGCAGTCTCATGACTTCATAGTGTGGTAGTAGTCACTTTAGCATTAGTATCAAGGCTTGCTGCAGTCTTACGCCACAAGAACTTTCACCTAGATCCACCAACCGTGCACTGAACTTTTACTTGGCTACATGAAGGAAGGCCCCCGAAACCAGTGCAAACCAGAAAGATAAGGAGGCTTCAACCTTAGCAGAGGCTGCCATCTTAGAGATAAGAGAAGAATCGGCCCGCCTAGAGACAAGGAAAGGGCCCAGTGAAGAACGGGAAGACCCCAGACCCCAATACTACTATTGGCCCCCACTGTCTCCTGACGGGACAGGAATTCAGACTGTAAGGGTATAATTGCCCAGGGATTTCTTTGTCCCGGGTCCCTCTCCAGAGGCACCCAGCTCGAGCTGTTTTCACCGCTGTACCAATCCATAAATTCGTCTGGCGTACATCGTATCGGAGACTCTGCTTTGGGAAACCTCGGGTCGATCCAAGGGGAGAGGAAGCGCCCGGGAGCGAGCGTGTGTGTGAGCGAGGAGTCGGAAAGGGCACCCGTCAGCTCAGGGGAGCTGCCGCTGCGAAGGGACTCTGGTCCCAGCAGCTGGAGTCTCGGGCGGTGTGTGTGCTGCTCCCCGAATGGTGTGCGAGCGCTCGGGCAGCGGCTTCTCCTTTAGCAATAGGCTCTTCAGGTCTTTCTCCCATGTCTCCTTAGGAGAGAATAAAAAAGAAGAGGCTTTTGTTGCTTATTTTGTGTAGATAGACAACGATGGAACTCCAGCAGGAAAAGAAGCATTAGCAAAAAAAAAGCCTTTGTCTACAGTCCAACCTAAGTCACTACCAGTTGACAATTCATGGAATGAGGATATCAGTAAAAGTATAATAGGGACCTAGCAACAGTATCCATACAGAGCAGTTAGAGAAATACAAATAGATTTATCCTTCCTTCTTCTGCTCTCACTTTTCTGGATTTTAATAACACATGTAATGTCTTCAGGCACAACACTACAGTATGTTAGCACACAATTCACAGGAGTACGTACTAGCAATGTATAGGACTGCTCTTCAGTGAAAGAACTGAGAAGTACAGTCTTTGCTCTGTATGATGAAACAGCTTCCCTCACCCTTTAAAAAAAAAGAAGAAGAAAGCCATTGATAGTTCATTTTTTCATGGGCTAATCCAAAGATACCTGGCAAGCTTAGAAAGAAATTAGAAATTTTACACATCTTAAGCAGGTGCCATGACATAAAGTAGTACCGATTTAGCTATGGCTGAATGATTAGCATTTTCCCCTACTCCTGGCCCAATGCATGTTTTCCACTTTTCTAGAAAGACTGACTGAAAAGTTGGTCTAGATTATCACACCCCTTAAAAGAAGTACTGGCTCTTAAAAAAATAAAACTAAACCATACTTTGACTAATAAACCTCCTACTTTTTGACTGAACGCTGGTATGGTCACAATTGCAGTGACAGCATTATCAGAGAATATTGCTACATGATGATCTCTGTAAAGATTAAGAAGGAAACAACTGAAAGGTGAAGTATCGTCCAGTAACGTGATGATTACAGAGGCATTTCAGAAGCAGTGAAAACAATGAACTGTGGATACCAAGTGAAGACTGTTTGGCAAAGTTTCATTTGGAAAGATTCAGTGTCTGCACAGAGTCAGCTCTGTGAAGGCTGAAAGGTTAACCAGGAAGATTTAGTTCCTGATTCAGCGAGCATTTCAGGACATGAATAGTCCCATTGAAGTCAATGAGATTACTCACTTACTTGAAGTTAACCACATACTTAAGTATCTTTCTGAAATGGATGCTTATGCTTGCAGAACAGTAGTTGGAAACTGGTTTGCCAGAGACTGGCTACGAATCAGCTTTGTAATGTTTGTTTGGAAAGTCTGTCAGAGCTTTCCCATGAAACGGTAAGTTTCTCCACCCCATTGAACTGCCAGGATAGCTAGGGGCAAGTAGGTAAAACAGACAAAATAGTCCTTTGCCTTGTTCTTTAAGAAGATTATGCTGGAGCATAGAGTAACCTCTTTCCACTTTGCATTGTGTGTCAAGAGAGCCAATATTTTCTGGACTTGATTTTCTCATATTTGAATCTTAATGAGTGAGTTTATTACTGTAGCAAATCCTCTTCCTGGGAAGCACTTCTAAAATGAAATTAAAGAACAAGTGCTGATTGATTTGCAAGATTTGCAAAATGTTATTCATGTTGGTTGTCTTTCAAAAAGACCAAAATATCCCAACAGCATTATTTCAGAAGTTTGAAAGGAAGTCCCCTATCACTGTCAATGATCAGCATTCTCAGCTGTAAAGAAACTGAAGCTGAAAGGGAAGATGGGACTATTATTCTTATTTAACTTCAAACAGAGCAAGAAAAGAGAAAAATCAATGTTCATGCTTTAGCGTTATGAAACAAGATGGTCCAAAAAAATAGATGAGTCATTCATTTAAAATAATTTTAAACACCAAAAGGACAATGAGCCTGTACACAGAACAAAAAACTGCCTAATTTCCAAAATGAGGATAACTGTCCAAGAAATTACTATGACTTGTTCATCTGAAAAAAAAAAAAAAATGTTCTACACATAAAGGATGAAAAACTGAGAAAACATGAGGATTTACACAGTACATCACTTTTTTCCCTTAGAGGATGAAAGTCATAAGCCATGTTAGAAAATGAGATACCTACAGCAGAGAACAGTATTTTGTCAACAGGAAAAGGTAGTCTTTGATAAAGTTATGTGACTTCAGGTAGGGCTTTATTCCAAACTGTACTTTGAACTTCCCTCATCATCAGGGAAAAGTGACAAAACTTTGTACCTTATTGCTCAAAAACATAGATAAATCTTTTTTTTTTTTTTTTTAATTTCTTCATGGCAAAACCTAGCCTTTCTTACCTGCTATGTGATGTTTTGACACCATAAAGCCCTACTTCGTATTGGGTGCCTACAAGCTGCTGAAACATAAACAGAATATAGACTGTTGCTGAATTAAGGATTTACCAAACCTGTAAACTTTGCCCCCTCACCACTACTTTTTGGCTAATAAAGCTCTGTTTACTGTACTGGTTAACACAAATCAGCAGCTGGCAAAGCCTGCAGTGCAGTTCTGAGAAGGGGAGGTGGGTTGAGTAGTGGCCAGTTCTCTCTCTGCCAGGATTCCTTCCCTGAGTGTTAAAAGGTACAGGTTAGGGTTTCTTCCAGGCTCTTTCCAAGGTGAAAAAGGAAAGTGGTTTGGGACAAGAGATAGAAAAGGCAAACAAGCTGTAGCATTTCAAGGGGTCCATGAAGTTATCCCCTATATGTGTAGAAACAGCCAGTGAAAAGGAATGATGGCTTGTGATTGCCCTACAAGTGTACATAGCCATGAGATCTGCAGTGGCGGAAAGGAGATAGACTGGATGAAGGAGATGCAATTCTTTTGCTGGTTCCTGTCTTTCATGACTGATCCTGCTTTGTGCTCCTGATTCTCAACCACCATCTGGAACCTACACAACACCAGCATCTTTTGTCATTGGCTGTGTTATAATCCTTTTTCCCCTCTCTCCAACTCCTAATCTTTCTTGTTAAACAGTTCTCTTCAATATCATATGCATGCCAACAGCCTCTGAAGTTTTGCATCAAATAACCTGGCACTGATAGAAACGTGTGTTCCTTTTCCAGGCCTGGTTGTGAGAAAACCCAGCAAAGCAAGCCATGTGTTTGTATCTGAGAACATGGCTTCTGTCCAATAACACGTCAAGCTTGTCAAAAGTGTCTGACTGAAGCCCTTTATTATCACACACTGGTGAAATGATTTGCCTGAAGGGGAAACAGAGCATTAATAAATTGAATGAATTGCTCATTATTCATGACAGACTGTAATGGTACAGCCTTCTGTGTACTGTACATTCCAGATACCACCCCAGCTCCTATCTGATTAATATTCATCTGCATAGAAGCAAAAAATCAACTTGGGATTGGTAGCACAAATCAGCCATTCCTAGGATGCGTCACTGAAAGCATTTCCCAGGCTAGATCGTATGCCACTTGGTCCTAAACCATGGCAATATATCATGTTTATATTGTCAATGGCTCATCAGCCTGATGACATGGCAAAAACTGGCAATTCAGGCTTTAAATATTCCTGTCATAATATCAAGATTAACATTCACTTAGAAATGTGGAGTAAATGAAACTTGTACTGTTTACTGCCCTAATTACTATGGTAAAGGATCTGAGGACATAGATGTTGCCTTGTAAGTCATATACAATTTTTGAACTCCTTGAGAAAAAACACAGTAAATTTCTCTGTCTTTCTAAATGATTCTTACATCTTTATGAAATAAAAGAGCTTAACAGTCTTGCTAGAATTTTGTTGGCCCAAATGACAAAGGGAAGGGGAAAAAAGCTCTATAATTTATTGTATTATGGAAAAGAGAGTTGCAAAAATTAAAGTATTCACATTGTGCAGAAATGTAAGGAAACCCTGGTACAAGAATGACTTCCTCAGTAAATCTGATTGAAGTTTATTTTTCTAGTGAGGAAATTCAAATATATATTAAATTATTTCATGTGTTCTTATTTAAAGGTACAGAAATGTCAGCATTTTAACAGAAAGTCCAACTCCAGTCATGGTGTTACAGATTAGCAGTATTCAGTGAATGCCCTTCTAATCCGAAACTTTTTGAGGAGCTCCTCTTTTGGCTCTGGTAGCCAAGCACTTGAAAATACAGACAGAAAAATGGCAGATGTTTGATTTCCTAAACCATAGATTGGTAGGAATGTAAGGTTTTTACTTTACCATTCAGTAAGGAAAAAAGCCAACCAACCAACAGCAACAAAAGAACCAAAAAAACCTCAACCCAAACCCCACAGCTGCCAAACCTTTACCCAGAAGGAAGTCTTCACAAATACTGTATAAAATTCCCTGACCTTTGTAAGGCTCATGTCTGGAAATCCATCCAGACTTTAATTGGATTTCAGGACCATTGCTAGTTCATACTTCACGAGGATCAGTGGCCTACTCTGTTTATTCAGATTTTTCTCTCCATATTCATTCATGGCCTCATCTGTGTGTCCCAGTTCACCAAGAAACTACACTCCCTGGAGAGCTTCTCTCTCTCTCTCTCTCTCTCTCTCTCTCTGCCTTTCAGCAAATCCAAGAATATATTCTGAATTTGAATTAATTTCAGAGGAAAAAGTACCATGATAGTATTTTCATAATATTTTTGGTGTTATCTTTCTCTGTTACATATGCTTACACATAAAAGGGTCATCAATAAATCACAGTTTTCTTGTTACAACCTGCAACTCACCCTTCAGCTTTCTTCAGTTGCCAAAGTAATTTAAGCTACAGTACGACAAATGGAATGATAAGACTGAAATCCCTAGGCTTACATTAGTTTAAATAAAAATATAATTATTTTCTAAAAGCCTTTCTCAACTCTACCTTTCCTAATGATGGTGTTCTGAAGAAGCAATCTGTTCTGTCTGAAGTTTAAAACAAGTTGGTAGCTTCCCATACAGCACTATGGGTCATTTTGGAAATCTCTGTGCTGATATCAGCATGTTGAATACCAGAAAGAAAGTGACCCAGCAATGACTTCGGGTAGCTTCAGGGACTGAAGCAAATATTTACATTACTTCAGGCAATGGGGAGGTGAGGTGGCACAATGAAAGCCATATTTGTCATAAGGATCATGTCACTGTTCCAAACACAGCTTCTCTGTGCAAAAAGCGAGGAGCATTTTAATAACCCTTCTCCTCCCCCATCATCAAAATATTTTTAGGATTACTTGACTGTGCAAACTGTGTGATAGCCAGTTGTCAGGAAACAAAGGGAGCTGTATTGCTGAGGGAAAGAGATGGTCTTCTGAGCAATGAAAATGCTCAGAGATGCACAAAAGTTGAATAGGTTCTCCCTAATTTGATCATTTGTGATATCAACTGGGCAGTTAATAACTTTGCCTAAATAATTTGATTGCAAAATGTATAAATATTGGGAGAGTTCTCTCATGTTCACAGGAAAAACCTGCCTTTTAGAAAAAAACTGTACAAACTATGAGTAAGATATGGTTCTCAAAAAATGGATAGGGGAAAAATAAGTACCAAATACTCCTGTTAAAGAGGTTTTTTTATATTCATGTACTACTTTAAGACAACTGTAGCACTTTGTCTTCAACATTTGAGCAGTCCCCTGGAAATTAGTGTGTCTTAGGAGTGGAACAAGCAATCTAGGAAGCCAGACTACCAAATGCTAGGCTCAAAAGAATTCTTTTCCTTGGTTTACAAACACTTTCAGGTAGAGTTCAGAAAATGGTTTGCAATGGAAAATGCAGAGGAGGCATTCAGATTTGTTTTCTATGTGTAAACCACTTAGGCTGCCTCCTGCAAGCTTGGTCATAGAGTCAGATCTGTCCTTAACATACTGAGATCCACTATCATCTGGATGCACACAGGACTGGGTGCATCGATAACTACTCTGTTATTGTCTCTTTTCCTTTCCTTCCTAGAGAAATTGTTTTTTTTCTAAAAAGGCAACACAATCACTTTATTACAAGTACTACTTTATGCTGTATTACTTCATTCTGATTTGCCTGATAAGTCATACACTATTGTTTAATGCAAATAAAAAAGAACTCGAGAGTCAAAAATGAGATTTTTTTTCCTTCAAACTAAATCAGTAGCAAGAGCCATATTGCCCAACAATAAATAGTTACTTTACAGTTAAAATTTCTGAAGCTTAAAATCTATTTTTAAACTTGGTATTTTAATGCATTCTTTTAAATAAGGAACTACAACTGTTTCCTCTTACAACTTTGAACAGTTGTGGCAAAACCTCACATAATGCCATCTGAAAAAAAGTAAACAGCATTTTATTTCCAAGTGGTATAACAAACATTGAAGAGAAACAGTCTACTACAAGATAGACCTAACACGAAAGATTTTTAATTGTACTGTATACTTTGTCCTTTGAGTTCATAATTCATAAACCAAAATTTATGCTGTTCTAACAACATTTTCCTTCACAAAATCAAAGCAGTATCCTTTCTAAATTAAAAAGGTTTCAGTGGTCTCACAGGGTTTCAGAAGCTGGTCAATACAGTGATCATATGAAAGGGTTTTAATGTATTATAATGTTATAGCTGTTAGCTCTAAAATTTTGGACCCAGCAATGCTGACAAGTTTGCACTGAAGATAAGCACGCTCTACGGTCCACAGGTAAAAGCATGATTTCAGACCTTTGGACTTAATCTGCTGCTTTCTGTCCATATGGATGTCAGATAAAAATGGGGTAAAAAAAAAAAAAAATTGGTCAGGAATACCAACATAGTTTCTGCAACCAATTTTGGAAAAAAAAAAAAAAAAAAAAAAGATAAACTGTATTACTGATATTTATTCTCAGACATTTGTATCATGTAGTCCCCTAACAGTAACTAAAAGACATATCTTTTCAAACATTCTTTTGAGTGGGTCCATTTGAAAACTCTGCTGGCCTTGCTGGCCCATTTCAAATGGGCGCATTTGAAAACTCTGCTGGCCCCTATCTTTTTCTGTCAGGACTGAGCCAATAAAACCAAGCAAGACTATAGGGAAATGTCGGTCCTGAAGATCAGGCATGTTTGATGGAAGAGCACGCTTTTAAAAACACTTCATAAAGACTGTTTATCTTAGTGGTATACCATAGCATAGAAAATTCCATGGAGGAAAAAAAAGAAATTGTTTTATTTTCACTCTAGATATATTTACTAGGGAAATTTAATCTCTGACCAATGGAGAGGTCAACTGCAGGCAGCATTAATGTCTTTTTTTTTAATTTATGTAAGGGAAAAGCTTCTATTTGTTTCAGGGCAGGATGCTCTTATACTGTTTCTATAGTAAATTCATAGCTATTCTGAGAAAAACTTGCTGTAACAGAGCACATTTAAAGTGAAACAAAGCCTCCTTTGCTGTAAGGTGATGGATGCTTTCTACTGATCTCATGTTTATCGGGTATATGTTAATTCTTTATATCAAAGACACATCTTTTAGGCTTGGTTCAGAAGTGTTGCCAACATGAAAATACTAGCACAGGCTTTTTAGACAGCTTAGTAACTGCTTAAGATTACTAAACAACAACCCCACAGTTTCTCAGTGGATTATATAGGGTTATATGAGATGCAGCTCCGTGGTGTAACCAGACATTATTTCAGACTGCACTTAACTCACCTTGACTAACCAGTTCTCTTTTTCAAAGGGAAATGTGGAGAAAGATTTTTGAAACTTCAAACTTTCAAACATTTTGACAGTACTGCCAGCATTTTACCACTCCCTTCAAAAGTCAGGGCTCATTTTCACAAGATACACCAGATTTCTGCCTTTTTTTATCATCCTGTTTCAATTTGTAGGATAATGGTAGTGTGCCTTCCAAAGGCAGAGATGCTGCTCTGTCTTCAGTGTTCTAATACAACATTTCTGGCCTACTGATGGATCCAAGAGCTCTTGCGTGGTCCTTCATCCTCTCATAGCATTTGTGGAGACAGTCACGCAACCTGGAGATCAATACTAGACCCGGCAGCTGGCAGAGACATTTCAAAGGAATTTAATTGCTCTTTTGAAAGTGCAAGAAAACTTCACAGCTAGACTGTCTTGGCAGAATCTTTAAAGCACCAGAGTTTTCAGATGTAAAAGTTTGAGCTTCCCCCCCCCCCCGCCCTTCAATAGTTTGTTTGTGAACCAGAGCAAATCCATTTACTAGCTGGTTCCTATTATTAGCAGGAAACAGTTATTTTAAAACAGAAAGGATACTGAATCTATATTTTTGACTGTCCCGTATTGTCTCTGAATTGCACAGCTTACATAGTGGAATGTCTTTCAAAGACAAAACTTCAGCAGTATGGAAATAAGAATGGACTGGGTGTTGCTTGTTGTCTGTGGTTTCACAAATTGTCTTGAAATTATTTGTCATGCCTGAAAGCAAGCTAAGTGACAGAAGAACCAAGATGATAGAAAATGACAGAGAATAAATGAATTATATTTGCTATTTTTCCACTTTTTTTTTTTTTAATTCTGTTGCTTTTATCCATTTCAAACAGACATAGCATTGTAAAGTGCTTTCAGGTACTCTGCCCTATACTACTGAATATTGTTTTTTAGTTCTGTCAATCAGAAAAAAAATTACAAGAAAACCTAAGGGAAAAAAGAACCCAGCTCTGCAAAATGCTAGAAGAGGGCATCCAGATCCCTTTTTACTGGACAAAGATTTTGCAAGACCAAGGTTGACCAAGTCAAGAGAAAGCTGGAAGAAATATGTAAACTGTTTAAAAGCAAAATTAATTACCCAATGGGAATATTTTTTTAAGGAGCATTGAACATTTTCCATTGTCTAAATAGTGAACTTGTAGTTCAATTGTAAGTTATTGGATTCATTTTAGGAGATAATAAAATTTCATGGTTTGTCTTAAGTGGGAAGTCACAGTAAATTATTCTCTTTTGGCTATGAAGTCCTATTAATGCAATTAAGGAATCTAAGTAAAACCTAAATCTTTGAAGTTTTATGCTTCAAAAATAAAAACCAAGGTGTTCCTGGATATGAGAAACACAACACTGGAAATTCTTGTTTCCTTCTAACAGTTTTCTGGCCTATTTTGTCATTTGTACTCCTTCTCCATTTCCAGTCAAGAGACATACAGGAATAAAAGCTTCTAATCACATACAGTTTTTATTTCACCACTTCTAGTAGTAGGCTTTTTTCCTGCCAGCTTCGATTCCCATTTAAATGAACTTTTTAATCATACTATGATAAATCTATCACTGATGTATTTACTCTTTACCCAGTATTACAGCTGTGAGTGGGTGGGTGACAGCTACAGCTTGTATTTTCCTTGAAGTAATTTCACCATAGCTCTAGGGGATATTTGAGAAGGTACGTTAAGAGTATTTTTGAATTTTCTTCATAGTAGAATATTTTTATGTGCGTCTTGGCCTATTGCCCAAAATCTCAGTTGGAGAAGAAAAGGCTGTATACATTGCACATTCATTACATTCAGAGGAGTATACATCCCGATGTTTAACTTGCACACCAAGCAATAAAGGTAGAAAAACTTTCAAGAGAGTCACAGTTTTACACCAGGGATTAGTTCTGTTCCCTAGATTCAAATAGTTTAAAGTAATAAAAGCTATTTTGAATTCACAGTTAATGTTCTATTTAATGGTACACTGAGAAATAATTTTTTCCAAGGTTTTTTCTTCAAACTTTTTTTTTTTCAAACTATGTCCAGCAGTCATAAGCTGGGAAAGGAATTAAAAAACCTAAAAATGTTAAGTCAGCACAGCATTGTTATTTGAGGGCTCGCCTCGTTTTCCTTCAAGCTACCTGCAATATCCTGGTTGATCTCGGAAGCTGAAATGAGAAGCCTCATTCTTGGTAACCACACATTTCTTCACTCTCATTCTATTTGAATAAATCACAATGTCCAAAGCAAAATATACATAACTTGTTTTTTAATTTTGAGGGCCACGGACATCTACTGTATTGAGAAGTAATGGAGCTAACCACAAAGCACAAATTGCCACTTTCAATTTCTTCAGTTTTTACCTTTTCTCCAAATTTGGTGTTGATCAAGGCTGGGCAAGACAGGTCCATGGAAACGGCTTGGAAGAGCAGAACCTTATTGGACTATTACTTTATCCCAAAATGAACCAAACCAACATACGTCAGCTGCTGCATATACTAACTTTATTCCTTCAGAATGTGTAAAAGATATTTTAAATAGGGAGCCTGTACTATACTTGGCAACCATTAGTTTCTTCAGTGAGGGAATTTCATGCTTTACTGGCAGTAGGAATACAGACATGGCAAGACAGGACACTTTTAGATGATGTGTAAGTATCAACATCTCTTTCACTATCTGTAAGCTGGAAATACACATTCACTACCCTCTTAAAGTGTCCAGTTCAATTTTATTTCTTTTATTCTTATTTTTTCTTTACTGTAGAAGGATAAAATCTTGTTTCTTTATGATTCTGAAGCAATTAAAAGAAAAAGCTGCCTCCTAATCTTCTGCACAAAAGCATGGGCCAGAGAGTCTCAAAGTCAGAGACTTTCCACACAGGAGTTTGTTCCTCTTTTTCTTCTCAGATGCTTCCAATATTAATAACTAGCCATAGCGCTCAACTGTACCAGTAGGCACAAAAAGGTTAAAGTGAACTCCAAGTAATAATATTTGGTAAAAACAAAGTAAACTTGTTAAGGATGAGGGTGTGCATACAAAAGCAAATCAGGACATTGCCTGGTAAAATGTTTCACCAGTGCCCTCTAAATGCCTCAAAATTTCAAGGTAAAAATTGTCAAGACTTTAAATTACATTTTTAAAATAACTCTGCTGAGGAATTTTGGTTCAGTATCCAAACTATTAGAATTGGATATTTTCAATGTGGGATGCCTCTTTCATTTTTTTACAGATCTAGACTATGCCTAAAAAACAGAAGGTTCAATGAAAATTAAAGGTATGAAGCACAAAAATGAAATAAACTCTTATGCAGAGCTTCCAGTATTGGAATGTATTACTGCAAGACACCAATGAGGCCCAGAATTTAAAATCATAATTAGACAAGAAGGATGAGAACATTCAAGAAGAAAGAAACCCCACACAGAAAAGTTTAGGATACTTTATATTCCAAGTGAAGACAGCTTAACAGAATCAAGTATCATTGCTTACAAAAGGAGAATTATTTTGTAGAGGTATTCAAGATTCAGATTTAAGGCTCAATAAGAACAGTGTCCTTGGAAAGGCCAAACCTGGTAGTCAAGAAAATTTACCACAACACATATTTACCAGAAGATACTTTATTGCCATCAAATACAAAATTGTTGCTCTCATTCCCTGATGTCTCATTTTAAAGATAAAGCTTTTCCTTCACCACTTTTAAAGACCTGTAAATACAGCATTGTAAAAAAATAAAACAAAAAAGAAAAATTGCGACAATAAATTAAGAAAAAGAAAAGGTGAGGAGGAGAAAAGCCCAACCCACCAAGGAGAAAATGTATTAGAAGCAACAGAAAAGTTATGAAGTGGAATTAAAGTATCATATTATGTTTTCCTTCCAAGAGAAGTTTGGGCGTTTTGCACATGAAATACAATAGCAGCAAAGAAAAAGGATAAGTACAAGTGCATTTGTGTCCCACTGGAACTTGTTTTTATTAACCAAAACAGTAGTACTCATCAGAATCAATTTTGGGATGCTTGTGCAGAGGCTGTGAGTCCTCCATAATAGAAGAATCACTGAACTGGTCCATATCTGAAGGGGTTTGGTGACCAGGGACATCATCCACTAAGGTGTCCAAATAACTCCCCACTGATATTCCATCCAGTCCATCACTACAGTCTTGTAAACTGTTACAGCTGCCGTGGAGGGATGTCTCCTGACTTTCCAGCAAGCTGCACAGGCTGCCACTCAAACTGCTACCTCTGCTGGCAATGGCCTTCTCTTCAATCATCCACTTGATTGATTCAATACTTTCATTGATGATGAGTAGCTGACGCATAAGCTTCACATCAGTGGCTCGGAGATTAACCTACAAGGCAAAAGTGATTAAAAAAATTACTCATTTTCTTAAAAATCAAACGCTAGATAGCAGGCTGCAGGCAATGAATGGGTTAAAAAAACACATGAAAAAACCACTTTTCACACCTAGGACAAATCTATTTAAATAATTAGTAAAAAAAAAAAAAGTAAAAGTATTGCTATACTAATACTTTCAATGAAGTTCAAGTGGGAACCTGATCAGGCTACATAAGCACTCCATTAACAGGAATGCTAGTCAATGACAAGACTTGTACACGTGCTAGTACAATACTATTTAGATGAGAAACACAGCTGCTATGACAACTCTTGGGGATAGCTTTTCATTACTCAGAGAAGCAAGACACAAACCCATTTCCATTTACAATTACTCTAAGCTACTTAGCAGATCCAGGCAGCTAAGCATTCACCCCAAATTATTCTTATTATGGCTACTTGGGTAATCTAAAATTTTCAGAAGTGCATCATTTGGAAAAAGGCTTGTGGACTTTTAACTTTTATTCACAATAACCTGAGTTTATGTTGCAAGCTGCTGTACAAATGTCTGAGAGTTGAGATACTGAACTTACTGAAACTGTAAATTTCAAATTATTTAAACCCTTATTAGATGGAGGTGATGAGTTCACAGTCAACCACTTATAGATTAACATAAAGAGTAACAATTTGCAAAAAAACTAAATAAAAAATACACATTAAGCACAAAGTCCTACTTTCCAACTTAGTTGTGGTGGTTGATGCATACACACAGAAGTGTTAATGGTGAAGCACAGTGGAATATTACAGTGCTGCATTTCACAGATATATTTAACTTAACTGACTTCACATTTTCCTTACCAGTCAAACTTTATAAACCGCTGTTTTACTCAAATTTCCACAATGAGATGACACATAAAGGTAAGGCCTAAGGGTTTTATTTGTTGCTTCTTTCTTTTCATCTGAAACATCACAAGTATTGGCAAAAAAAAAAATCCGTGTGACCTCCTATTCATCACACGAAACAAGTAAAAATACTGAAAAGGTAGTGTGACAAACTGAATATGATTCTGCGTTTGACCATAATAACTGTGGAGAGCCAGAAGCTACTTCCATCCATTCTGTGAGAAGACAATGCTAGTTTGTGACCTAATCAACTCTCCAGCCCTTTCCAACAGCACCTCAGCACTACTAAATGTTTGACATCACAACAGACACACTTCCAGTTTCATCACTTCCAGTGTAAGACCTCCGCCTAGATGAACTTTTGCCACAGTGTCGACATAAGACATGTGTGCTTAAAACTACTGGAAAAAAGATGCCAGTCATTTCAGATTAACTCATAGGGATACCATGTCCAGCATGTAATTTGTGTCATATTTTATCACACGTACTTACATCCTCTAATTGTACTAATCAAGCATACGACATGCAGATATGTCACTGCTTTAATACATGCATTTGGAAGATACTTTCCCTTGTATGTAATTTCAGTGTACTTCTCTACAAAAATATGTGTGCCATAACGTCTGATATATACACATACATTACATGTTTTCCTTCCATAGGGCACTAACATCTTAACTTTCAGATTATTAATTCAAAACAGACAATACAATATATTGAAAATTTCAATGTCTTCACTCAACTGAAAAACAAGGAAGAAAACAATTAAGATCTGTTATGCCAGACAATAGACATTTTATGCTATTCTCCAAGTCCACGATTATTATACAGAGATATAGCACCTGTATCATTCATCCACAATAGACTGGAATGGAATCAGTATTCTCAGGAAGCAAAGACTGTATCTTGTTTTGCCAAGAGTACAACCTGGACATGGTCCTTTCTATACTCAGCTGCCATCTTCTCAATATCCTAAATTACACTGACCTGGTTTGGTTGTTCAAAAAGTTATTTCACTGTACTTTTATTCTGTTAAGATACTGCAGAAGATTGTACTGGCTCTGGCTGGGATGCTTTGCAGCAGCCAGTATGGTGCTGTGTTCTATATCTGCAACTAAAACACTGTTGACAGCATACCAGTGTTTCAGCTGTTGCTGAACACTGATTGCATAGCATCAAGGCCTTTTCTGTTTTTCACTCTGCACCCTCAGCAAGTAGCCTGGGGCTGGGAAAGATGTTTGGAGAGGACAGAGCTGGGACAGTTGACCAGAACTGACCAAAGGGATATTCCCTGCCATATAATGTTGTGCTCAGCAATAAAACACATGCATCTGGTCTTTCTAATGTAGCTGTTGCTTGCGGACTGGCTGGGCATTGGTCTACTGGTGGGAGATGATGAGTGACTGACTTTGCATCACTTGTTTTTTTTCTTTCTTTCCTTCACTTATTAAACTGTCTTTATTACAACCCGTGAGTTTTTCTCACTTTCGTTCTTCCAGTTCTCTCCCCCATCGCACCGGAGGGGGAGAGGGAAGTGACTGAGCAGCTGGTGGGTGCTTAGTTACTGGCCAGGGTCAACCCAACACAAAGATATTTCAAGCTTTGCTAGTAACATACTGACTATGCAACTCTCATCTGTATTCCCAGTCTCCTTCCCCAGTCCCCAGAATGACTTATGAACTATCCTCAATCCAGTATCACAGGATTTAACATAGCTAACCTGGTACTGTGCAAAATAGCTTTACCATTCACAGTTTTAACAATACTACCTATCTATCATTGTTTCAGATGTGAGGTTCTGAAAACAGATTGACCATTTCTGGTATCCCTCCTGCACAAGCCAGTTCCTCTACTCCTACCCATTAATCACTATAAACCATTTGCTCAGCAACTAGGCTGTCATGAAAGCAGCAAATTACCCGACTTCTCAAATGCAACTACAGACTTCAGCAACTTGCTGAATATAAGCAAGCTTGGAGACAGCAAATTTCCCAAAAGGCTGATTAAGGAAATGTTTAACAGAGCTAGCACCAATATGCCTCTAATGAAACAGTCCCTTTTAGATAAAGTAGACATCTCATATATTTCAGATTCAGTTCACAGGAAATCATTTTTTGCTCTAAATAGACCCACAGCTTCAGCATTTCTGTGGAACAGCCTTACTGGGAGTAATTCTTTGCATTCCTGCGTACTTGAGTCCTTCTCCTCCAAGCTACAATGTCGTCCCAAGTCTCCCCTATCAAGAGTGTGCTTTTCCTAAAGCAAACATTAAAAAGTAGTCCACCAAGTGTCTTCTTTCTTCAACATGGTTAACTTCATCAACTCTTGATAACACAAAAATGTCACTACGACATTTCTTGCCTCTTACCTGCTTTAGCCCAGACACAATCACATTAGTTCATACTCATTTATGTAGCTGCAGCCCATGTAACTGTTGGAGTAAACAAGTCAGTTCCAAGATGGTTCAACTAAAGGGACCAAATGCAATAAAATCTCATCGTATTTGACAGCTCCATTCATTATGCACAGTAACAGGTGCATTTCAGAAATAATCTAAACAGAGTGTGTCATAACTAATATAGGTATTTCAGAACAGTTTCTACAGCTGCATTTTGAGTTAAAGGTAGAGCACAGCGCTACCATAGAGAAGGTGTGTGTGAGCATGTATCAGTCCTCAGCACAAACTTGTGGTGTACAGAGGAAATTAATTGTGACAAGAAAGAAAAAAAGAAATTCTGGCTACAGGCTAGCTTTTATATCTTTTTGCTTAGTTTGTATAATCACAACAGTGCAGATCCCCAGGAAGGATCATAAATGTTTAACATTAAACAACTAGTCACGGCAAGAGAAAATAATGAAATTAAAGTGCCAGTGAGCATCTTTCAAGTAATGCAGTCTGGTAGCATAGGTGGACAGAACAGATCAGCATTCAGACACAACCAGATCTTCAGTCTGGAAGGGATAACTGGCCTAGACACCTGCCTGTGCCTCCCTCCCTCTCATATTGGTTGTTCTAACAAGATATTTCTTCCTTATACAACTAGCCTTGCTTATGGTCTTCCATAATAACATATGCAACATTGTCATAATTTATTCAAGAGAATTTATATATATACAAACATATGGACATCTGTGTACCTATATGTATACACAGATATATAAAAATAGTCATGTTATTTTTATATACACAGTGTTTTTAAAAAAGGACTTGACTAGGTTATTGGTTTTAGAATAAAACTCTTAATGACCAGGGCTGTTAAGAAAGACAATTATCACTTCCTGGCAGTCACCCAAAATAGTGCATTAGCTGTCCCTAGCCTGGTCACTTTGCTTTTGGATCAAAGTCACACTCGCACGTGGACTACGGGCAGAATGGACTTGTGTTTTCCTGCTGCATGTTCTGCAGACATAGCTTCCAGTCGGCTCCAAACACAGTGGGTCCCCTTCCCCTCCAAAAATGACAAAGCTAGAAATTCTGTTCAATATATGCTTTTAATCTGCCAAAGCTGTCTGCAACTCTAGTTCCTTTCTGCAGACTACTTTCTTTCAGATTCCTGGGGTCACATGCTGCTGCTGCTGCTTCTTTTAACTACAGGAAGTCTGCAGGGATAGTAATGGTAACCATAAAATGTGGTCTGAGGAAAAGATACTCCTAAGTTTATTTTTAGTTCCATTTTTTCCTCAACACCTTTATATTGTGCGCTGTAAAGAGCCCACTAGTAAAAGGAAAGGAAATGAATGAGCCTGAATAACCAGGTATCTCCTTCAAGACAAATCTTTTCGCCAGAGCACAGTGAAATAAGTTACTACAAGACACAAAATCTTAAACTTACAGGTTAATGGGTTCAGGGAGCTATTTAAATGACTCAGCTCAGAAGCTCTGCTCTGCATAGCATCTTGATCAGGACTCAAACACTGATCTAGGGTTGGCTACTATGGAATCTGTGTTTCTAAAGCAGTATAATTTTGGAGAGATATTCCACAATAAATGGAAGCTGGATGGAAACAGTAGCAAAATACAGTACCCCACTGAAAGCCACTCAGAAGCTCAGTGCGTGAGCAGTCTTGCAGAAGAGAATTAGCACGTGAAGAGGTTAGATGAAATGGGCACTGGAGCCAATTCCATCTGTTGTTAAACACTGCCATACCCATCTCTACCGCCCATTTTACAAACAGAATTTCAAACCAGTAGAATCTTTCCATGCCGAACAGGTGTGCGTGACCACTATGGTTCAGGAGTACTAATGCTACTGCTGTTTTCCTTTTTCTAGGGTGCATCACAGACAGCCTTCCACTTTCCCATTCAATTTCTTCTATTTCCCATGTCATTCAGGATAAACAGCTTTATGGTTACCCAGCTATGTGCCTACCTCCCCTTTCTTTTTTTAAAGGCAGATTACCTCAGTTTCCCATGGAATAATGAATTCCATGAAATCATTTGAGATGTAACAACAACAACAACATAATTTAAAAAAATCTAACAATCAGTGTCCAAATAATAATTTGTTTTGAATTCTGAGAATTCTCTTTCTTCACAAAAGCTAACCTTATTCCACTTTCTCCTGGTGTTACTTCTGCTATTACAAACACTGAGTAACAATTTTTCAAGTAACTAAGAAAATTAATTCCCAAGGAGAAAGGTGAGAGTGTGAAAAATAAAATAAACATTGGTTGGCAATGTTGAATTATTTGAGTCTTATGAAGATACAAATTTAGTAAGCAGCTATAAAAGGATATAAAACTCATCAATAACACCTCATCAACCAATTCTGTGAGAAAATATACATAACAAGCTAAAAAGACCATAAGCAACCTATTCAAAGTCCAAAATTCAGAATATGTGAATGCAAGCATTATTTAATTGGCGTCACTGAGCTAAGACGTTTACAACAGGGATGAGTGTGGTCACACACAGGTGTTGTTTGTTAAGCAACCACCATAAAGCATGAAGCATGCCACTTGAAGGTTAGCAAGCTCAGAATGATACTGCAATAACTTCTCAACACCAGTGCGTAAAAGAAATACCTTTTTTTCCATTTAACATGTCTACAATTAAAACACAAATGACAGATAAGGGACAAATGTCTGCTCCTTAAACACACAGGATGATTAATGGGCTGTGCATGAGCTCCATCCTACTTTCATTAGCACATATGCATGTGCATGACTTTAAACCTCCTGCGTACTTCAAAATTGTCCCACTGATTCAGGATGTTTGCATTGGTTTCTTCACATAATTAAGCCACTTTGGGCAATAGTATTTCAGGATCAAGATGAAAAAGCAGAATGCCTAGACTGACTTCTGAATTTGAACGCAATCTTCAGCATCACCTGCCAAAAAGCCAGGGAGCTTTTATGTGACAGAGCACAAGAACACTGGTTTACTATCCTTAGCTGGAAGGGATCATCTACACACAGGTGGAACTGTAACTGCTTGTGGGAATGCTCCACATCCACTCCAGCGCAAAGACAACTAGCTTGGTACTACAGGTAATAATTCAAGTACTACAATAATTCAAGTACTACGTAATTCAGGTACTACAATAATTCAAGCTAACCCAATCAACCTGATAATGTATGTGAGCTCTCTCATTTGTTCAGCTTCTTCATAGGCCTAAACAATGGATGTGGTGACCCAAGTCTGGCAGAGATGAGACTGTCAGCGAGTCAAGGCAGGTGCTCCACTGTTCATCATTATGCCATGTATGTCCGACTGTGATTTACCTCACACTGATTTAGGTAAATTAAATTTCAGTCAACAGTGATATATGTAGATTAACAGCTTTTTGTGCATCTGGTTTCTTTCAGCATGGACTTGTGTTATAATGTATTGCTGGAACATTTTCCCATTTCTTTCCTCATATTTTTCAGGCTTGTAGTAATCTTCAGACAATGAGGGAACACATACAAAAGCTACGTATACAGAAGCTAAACTTATGTGACCCATCGTTGATTTGTAGTTGCAGTTTGCTGATCTAGTTTATTTCTGCAAACTGAGCAAGTTACACTGACCCTTCTCGGTTGCACTTCTGTAATGAGTCACAATAAAAACATTGTGGCAAGTTACAGAAGCAGTCTTGATTGCTTACTTTTTGCCTTCTTTTGCAAAAGAGATTATTTATACTCTTGTTTCTCTTGAAGACTCCAAAGTTGTTAAAACACTCACAGCAGATTTTTAGGCAGCATTCATTGCAATCACTGAAGTCTGAGCTGTTCAGAAAGTGAGCAGTCATTGTCTTCAGTTTCTGTCTGCACCCTCGACCTGGCTAGTTTTAAAAGAAGCTCTAGCCTAGTCACGATCTTGTTTCAACCTGCTGCAGTTCCAGTGCAATCCTGCACCAAATGCTTATGACAAATATTTCTACAGGTCCTTCTGTAAAATTTGGCAGCAAACATAACACAGCTCTGTGAACAGTGTTTTTTAACTAGGAAGGAGAAAGAGAAAGAGACAGTGTGATTCAATCAGCCAGAAGAGGATTCTCCTTCTGTAAGCAGAGCTTACCAAACACCCATTAGCTAAAGCAAGGAAGTGGGCAGGTCAGATCTGAGCCACCACCAGAATAATGAGGAGGCACAGCAACTTCATGAGGGAGCAAGTTAGCTCAGTAAGCAATGAGTTTAAGTAATTTAATGAACAGGTTTCAAGGACATCTCTTGCAAATATATGAACAAAATATTATGCTAGTATGGTTATCATCTGGTATAGGAAATTACAGTATTGGTGATTTACATTTCTCTTATAACACCCTATTTTAATACGTTTATTTTATACATACTAATTGATCCTCTTCAGACTTGACAGGAAAATACATACCACCAAGTTGTGCAATTGTTTAATTACATTATCTCTGTAATAAAAAAAGTGGATCTCAAGGCCTTTTTCCACCTCCCTGAAATGTGCATGATCCTCTTCTGTGGAGTATCTGTAGGCAGCCTGCCATTTGCATCAATACCTAGTAAAATCTCAATGTTTTGCATGAATCATTCACTCAGTAGGGTAAAATTTTTTTTTAACGTTACACTATTTGAAGTATGCTTAAGTGTAACAAAATTCTCAGGGGGAAAACCTTATTTTGTTTGTTTGTTTTAGTTTTTTGGCCATTTTTTATTTTACTGTGAAAAAGAAGAAACAATTTAAATACCTACTAAGTAGATGTGATGAGAATTATCAGAGAGAAACATGTTATACATCAGACAGCAAGTAGCAGGAAAAAAATAAAGGTTAGTTAAGTTCCTATTTCATCACCTCCTGCCCAAATAAAATACATGCTAAACCAGCTCTTTAAATACAGAAGCACCACAGAATTCAGAGAGAGAAACATCCAGGCTCAGAAGGATGAATGAATATAAAAGGAAGGTCCTGAATATTTTAAAGCTTGAATGAACATGAAAGGGAGCAGTGAGGAAATGTAGGGGTTTAAGAGGAGCAAAAAGCTTCTAATACTATGGGAAATTTTTACTGAGTGTTTCCAAATATCCCATACTGCTGTCATAAAAGCAGCGTCTGACCTTACAAATGTATCTACTATGACAGAGGTGAAAATGTCTAGAAAAATCCATACTGTGGACCCACATATGTTGACAGACCAGATAATACCACTGCAAACATTCAGGTCAATGCGCAGCAGTAACAATGGGCTGTGGGTGTCAGAAAGTGTTACAGCAGATGGACCATCACGGCATCATTATAACATGGTCTGGACACCAGTCACAACACAGGACTGTATGTGTCTTCCCCACCAACGTGAGGCAGCACTGTGGCTCAATAGCATATCTAGATTTTTTTTCATTGGATTTCACTCTCTGCCTTACTTATGCTTGTCTTGACCAAAACATGCTCTTAAAAATACAGTGCAAAACCGAATAAAGTATCTGTTAATTTCTGAATTAGGTTTGGTTAATGAGCACTCCAGACCTGCTCATCCCTTTAAAATCCATTAGTTTTAGTACTGGCACTGTGTAAGTATGCTCAAAAGCACAGAACTAAAATAAAAGTGAAAGAAGATCATGGGTTTTGCTTACAGGTATACCCAAAGTTTGAAAATGTTGCTTCTACTGAGAAAACAGTGATCCTTGCCTCACTACTACTTTTAAAAGGGAAAAAAAAAAATCAACAAAAACCCCCAACTTGTTTCATTACATCAGAAAGGAGACACGACAACATTACTACTGGAGACAACTCTGAACTTTCTTGAAATTCAAGTCTGCTTTTGCAATACCACTGGGGAAACATGTAAGATTAAAAAAAAATTCAAATCTTTGTCTGAATCTCCCCAGAATTCAAATTCTGGCCCTGGGTAGGTCCTGTTAAAAGCATATTTTTAATCTAACAATGAAATCTTTACTAACGGCAAACTCCTGCCCTATTTACTGAGGTTTTATCTGAATAAGAACAAAAAGGAACTTCAAGGCAGCCTTGTAATTGTAAGTGATCACATGTCCTCTTAGAACTGCTTTAATAGAGTTAGAAAATGATATGCTGATCACTGGGTTTTTTTCCCTATGAAAAATTTATGAACATCATGTTTCAGTGCTAAATCTTTTCAAATTTATTGAATAAAAATGAGTCAACATCTTATCAAATAAGGTTTGGGGTTTTTTCCTTAAGTTTAATCTGTGCACTATTTGATGTTGCATGCCTTTCAGATTCAGCCTTATTTTTTCTTTTAAACAAAAAACTTCATCCAAATTTCCCCATTGGTGTAATCACCATCCTGCTAAAATATGGTTCATACACAGGCTTTATGCCCATCTAAATGTACTATCAAATTTGAGATCTTTCAGATAAAATTAAGCAAAATTGCCTAGTTTGAGTCTTTCAACAAAAAATACCCTTCCAAACTTCCAGATATCTATAAATAGTTAACTACTTTAGTTCTTTCTCACCCACTAAGAAGGTATCAAACAGCTAGCAGCCAACCTGTGTCTGGAATCTCCAGGTTAAAAAGCTAGAAGCAAACGAGAGGCTAGTACCATTTTTAGCAAGCTGAAATGCTGAATTTGGCCAACACGACTAGCCAAGCAGGCTGCTGCAGGCTATACTAGCTGCAGCTTTTGAGCCCTTTTGGCTCCTACAGAACACGTCACAGTAATACGTTCTGGAGGTCACAAGGCATGATTATCCAGGTAATAAAGTGAAAGCATATATTAAAAATTAAATAAACAGAAATCCTATACTTCTAGCCAAGGACATCTCAGGAGAAGGTAGCAGCAGTAATCAGTCATGAACTATAAACTTCAGGGCAAAACCAGGCACTCTACGTACCAGTCTTTCCATATTATTTGATCCCTCCTCTGACCAATAACCATCATCCACATCATGTGGTGCAGACCTCAGCTTCTCCTACACCACTCTAGCTCATATCGTATTGCTCTTTTAATACCTAAACATGCTCTTAGCAAAGATTTTTACATTGCAGACTACTGGCGCAGTGTGACCTGATCCTATTTCAGCAAAGAATATTAATCATAACTAGCAATGCAGTTACCAGAGGTACGAGTAGAGTGGGAAGGAATCAAGGTCATGGTTACATTTCCCATTTCTCCTTCTACTGAGGAAATACTAGCTACTAAGCTAGTTGGGGAGCAGAAATAAGGTGCAAGACTTGCACCAGATGTCTAGGAAAAGACAAATATGGCCTTTGCCAATAATCAAGAATGACCTGGGAAGTGAGAGAACTAGATAAGGAAATCTGGAAGACAACAGAGTGGGACTAGAGAAGCACAGTTGTATTTGAAAAGGGCTGGTTGGGGCTCTTCTGAAGTAATTTTGTCATTAAACTTCAACGGAGTACCAATTAATAAAAATTAAGGAGAGAAATTACAAAAGCTTAAACATCATATTGTTGTTCGGGTTGCGTTTCTTTTTCCTCTGGAATGGGAGGACTGCTGCCTCTATGTACCAATATGAATTGGTGGTCACTGTGAGCTACCTCATCTGCCTACGGGGAAAACAGCAACCGTGCCTCCACTCCGTTGCTCCAGTCACAGCAACTAGTGCTAGGCACTAATGAAGGAGTACATAAATTCCATGGGCATTTGAAGAAAATTACTGTTTCTTTGGCATGCTAGTAGTACTGCTCTTCTCTTGCAAAGAGGCTTTCTCCTCTACTGTTGCAGGATTTACAGTTTTCTCCTACAAACCCTGTAACGCTAGGAACCTGCCACACGCCACCACTTGAGACTAAAATATTTCAGTGTATGGCACAATTCTCCCATGACGTATGGATAGCCCATTAACAGTTACAGTGGTTGAAGTCGCCCTGCGAAGGCAAAATGCACTTGCAGTCACAGATCAGGCAAAGTCCTCTAAAAATTATTGCTCTGGCTTCATGTTCGCTCCTCTCATAACTGTGTAGTTGTGAGAAGACTAGAACAATAGTCTCTAGGCAGAGTTTACAATGACTCCTTGAATGACTTCTCGAAGTTATCATGTTTTTGTGCAGACCCATCCAAATTCTGTTAGTCAGAAAACCTTCCTGCCCATGGAAAGGATTCTTCAGTACCAAACGACATAAAAACACTACATTGCCACTGTTTTATCATCATGTACTTTGTTCTAAACACACATCATTTGGGGCTTTGCGCAACAGAGAAAACGGTCTGTATTAGCAGCCGAACTTAGAGAACAAATTCAGGCTTGCAATGTGGCTGGAACAGGCCTTCTCCAGGCACCTTCCAAACATACGCGTTAGTCTCATCCCAGGAAGGATGCTAGATATTCACTTCACTAGTTCTCTGAAGAGGTGACAAACCAATGCAGATCGTATTTCTGCTTACATAGAAATGCTTCACAGTTTCTTCCTTGCTGTCAGGACTGTTTTTCCTAGTCATTTACAATTATTGGAAGGGTCAAGGTCAGAATCTGAAGCTTTGTAGATTAAAAAATCTTTTCAGCAAACACTCAGTATTATGACAGTCATGTCCATTGTTTGCTATAAGCACATATCTGAGTTACAAAAAGCAGTGCAATCATTTCAAGTAGAACATTTCCTTAAACCAGTGGAAATTCTGTAGGAAGACAGAAAAAAATAATACTCAGAAAAATACAAAGCAACAGAGCTGTTCTACCTTTGTTTCTACCTCAGGATAAAAACATGGGAGCTTGGAAACACTCAACACATTTGTTACATTATAATTCTTGGATGTGTGCTTCCTTCTGTATCTAGAGATAGGTAGGTTTTATGGCCATAGCAGCAATGCAGTAAAATGACTCTCCTTCTGGAAGCATTTTAGTCATGAATGCAGCTGGTATCTAACAACAGCGAACAAAATCACAAATTAAGCCAGTAAAGTGTTTATAAAATCTGAAACTCCCAGTAGTTAAATAGCAATTTAGCATTGTTACAGGCAGTAAATGCTTTCACTTCACCTGACACTGCACCCAACGGGGCCATACAGTAGTGCGAGGAGTTTATTTTACAGCACGGCAAATGAAACATTCAGATAACTTCTCCTAGCAGCTTAGCTAGTGTTTCCTGTTAATTAACAAATGTGCCATACCATTCCCTTGACAAAACACGAGTATTAAGAAATGCCAGGTTGGTGGGGAGGGAGGAGGAGGATTAGATTGCTGAGAGCAGGGTTGCATAGCTGTGCCAGTATTGCTCTTCTCCGTGTTTACAGAAGCTCTAGGAGAGGTTGCATATTCTGACAAAACAGAGTAGCTAACTTTAACACCTGACATATATATACTCCCTAGCGTCCTCTCCTTACCTGCTCTTACAGAAGGAGGGAAACCTCCTTTGGAGCGATTTGGAGGGGGGAATCCTCAGACACACTTTATTCCACATGCTCATCCGCAGGTAGGCAGCCAGAGGGACTCACCGCTGGAACACAGCACAGGATATTTCTGAAATAACTGACCACCTGAATATGCTTCTAGATTTGAAAAAACTTGAGCTGTGTTGTTTATACAAAGCTGCAATACAAGGTGGCTTACAGACCCTCTGGATATATTTTGGTCACCCTCCAGACTAGGGTTCCTTCCAGTTGTTTATCATGAACACTTCCCCAACACAGTCAAGCATCCCTTGAAGCCTGCAAACTGCTCAGGTACATGGCTGAACAGCTTTTCAGAACTTGTTGAAGAGAACATCTCAGGATGTACCTACTGGGCCCACTGGTCACTTTGGACACAACCCAGCTCTCACTAGAGACAAAGACAGACATGGAAAGACATTCATTGACACCTAAGCTGTAAATAAGTGATGACAAAGAGAAAGCATGTTAAAAGCTGTGAAAAAGAAGGAAGATTACTTCAATAAGTATAGTTAAAGTCTTTCTCCACACCACATCCTCCAATACTGGTTACTTTACAAAACAGAGTCTAGACATGTTGCAGGCACAATCCTTAGCGATGTTTTAATTTGACAGAAGCCACTAGATAGCTGTGAATTCAACAACTACTGAATTAAGTATCCTAGTCAGACACCTATCTACTACAGAAAAACAAATAGCAATACCAAGTGGATTACAATGCAACTGTTTCAATGGACGCATACAAAGATATTGTCTCTGTCATTCTAGGTTTTACTCCTAGCACAGCTACAGCTTGCTATAGACACAAAATAAGAGCATACTTGGCTCTAGGGATACCAAGGCCATTTGTATACTCACATGGCTCTGTGCATCATGGTACAGAGTAAAATCAAGCTCAGAAAGCAACTTACCCCCAGGGCAAAGCTTACTACATCATAATCAGCATTACTATGGTGAGTACAGGCACAGAAGGTTTCCCAGCTAGATCTGGTTTGTAGCCGTTCAGCTGATAAAGGAAGAGCCCCTCATAGTCATATCCTTAACTGCAAAGTACAGATGTTCAGGAATGTTTTATCTTCTACATTAAAGAAACATCATTGTTTTAATTGTTAATCTCCTCCTTGGCTTTTATTGCAGCCATATATTTCAGAACAAGTGTTTCAACCTCTTCCTCAAACTCTGTAGCAGTCACTCCTATCCAGTTCTCTCTCCAATCCTTCTCCAGTCCTTGAACAACTTATCCCGTCTGCCGGAAAAAAATGTTTTTCTTAAATGGCTGAAAAGACCAAGATTCACAGGTTTAAAATTCTTATGATTCCCTTTCGGCATTAACTGAAGTTATCCAATGACAAGGATGGTATTTCAAAACTGTGCTTGAAAACAACTACAGTTCATACAAGGCCACAGGACAGCAAGACAGAACAGCCTAAGGGACCAAAATACATCCAGACTTTCCTAACAAGAAAACCAGACATACAAAAGTCTTACAGAGTTTGGTCTGGGTTTTGTTTGTGTTTTTTTTTTTTTTTTGTCCCCTAAGCATTCAGTAAACTAATGGGCCAAAACTGGGTAATCTTGCTCTTCTGAATTGCTGTGTTGATGGTCATCCTCACACTTCAGTCCAAATTCAAGTTTCTCCTGCCTCCTTCTTTAGTTGCTTTTAACAGCTGCAATTAACAGTTCCTTCAGCAATGTAAATAATTTAATAGCTTTCTGACAAGCCTGCAAAAAGCCATTTTTGTTGCAGTTTTTTTAGAGTAATATTCAGTTAAGCTATTTCTGAGTCATCACAGATTATAAAGTCATCACTTTCCTATATATCTCCAGTACAGAAGGTTTGCATTCACAAAAACCATGCTAAAGTTTCAAGCACTGCCTGTTACCTGTGTTTCAGTAAGAATTTAAAAATATCTATACACAAGATTACAGACTGTGTAGGGGACAGGCTCTGATCTGAGGTGGCCTTAGCATTGCTATCCAAACAGTTACAGACTTCTCAGATTAAGAAGCTAAATAATACACTGATGTCATCTCACACTCCAGTTGCCCTACTACACAGTAAGGATAAGTGGGTGGTTGAAGGCAAAATTCAACACAGAGTGTTGAATGAAGACAAAAAGGAACGAAGGCAAAAAGTAATCCACTACAGGTAAATGCTTATAACTAGTAGCCCCACTTATGAGAGTAAGCGCTGGAAAACAAACGCTACAAGTCTGCCTTTGCAACAAAAAAAGTTCCCCTTTTATTATAAGAATGCCCATAACTTTCTGTTCAGAGGTCTTCAGCTTTACAAACAGTAATCTGAGAACCATCTTTTGGAACTGCTTACATGCAAGATGCCCAACTTCCATGGTTATAAATGCAGGTGAAAATCCAAGAGAGGAACTGCACTGTACTTAATTAAATTCCAATGGCTTTTCAACAGCTGAGATCCTCTGCCTTTTTACTCCTGTAACTTCATCCTCATTTGCTCCAAATTCCAGTGTCCAGCTTCTCTTCCAGGACATGGACAGAAATGAGACATATAGGAAATAAACATGTCCACTGTGGAAACTTTACTACGTTTTGAGCTTGAAGGCAGAGAACAGACAAAGGATCTTGCAACCCTTAAAAAAGAAATTGAAAATGTATTCTTTTTCTTTAACTATTTACTGTTAGGGAAAAAAAAGTATCGAAGAGAATAGAAGAGTATAGAAACGCACTTGTTAGCCATCACCTCTGTCCAATATATGTATTTGGTATTGTGCTTTTCAAGTTTTTCCTGCTCACACACAAAAGGTACTTTTCAATTATTGTTAGCCATAAGTATCCACACCAAACAAAGTATCCACACAAAATGACTACGATCGAAGGGATGAAGAACCTGCCTTATGAGGAAAGACTGAAGGAGTTAGGCCTTTTCTCCCTGGAGGGTGGCGGGGACGACCTCATCACAGTATTCCAGTACTTGAAGGGCTGCTACAAAGAAGATGGAGGCTATCCCTTCTCAAGGAGCCACATGGAGAAGACAAGGGACAACTGGTACAAGTTGCACCAGGAGAGGTTTCATCTTGATATAAGAAATGAATTTTTTACAGCGAGGACAATCAATCAATCACTAGAACGACCTCCCCAGGGACACAGTGGAGCCCCCATCACTGGAGGTTTTCAAGATGCCATTGGACAGGGTGCTAGATAATCTCATCCGGGCTCCCTTTCCCATGAAAAGTTGAACCAGATGATCTTTCAAGGTCCCTTCTAGCCTGGGCTATTCTGTGAAAATCATGCTGTTCTGCTGAGTTCATCAGGAAGTTTGTAATCTATTTGCTAAAAGCTATTATAAGTCACTTGAACTGTAGAGCTCTGTGCAGAAGGGGTTTAGTCTTCATGTCTTTTCATTACAAATTATCAGCAATCAGACTTTGAAAAGCAACTTCAAAGCCAAAATGCTTCCTCTACCCTTTAAACAAACTAATCAGGAAAGAAACATCATGAAATGATATTATATATTCTTTGCAATAAAAGCTGGCAAAAGTCTCATCTGTACATGGGCAGTCTAACTGGAAGTCTCAAGTGAAGTGTCCCCGACACCGCTGTGACGATCCATACGTGAGACAGAAGCACTTGTACTGAAGTATTTCACACTGATGCTGCTAGGTAAGGTATCAGCAATGTTTCACAGACTCTTGGTCAAGCAGTAGCTAATAATGGAAGCACATATTCATCTGTACTTCCTGGGGACTTAAACCCTTCAGTGGCTGCTATAGCTGAATGAGAATTGCCATAAGCACTGACTGAGTACAACATGGAGATGTTCCACAATTCAAGTCCTTTTGCCAGGCACTGGGTGAGATTTGCCAGTCAAAAGATATGTTTAAATATGCATTAATTTAAATAACCTTGTTCACCTCGTCCTTCCAAAGATGGTCTGAAAAGATGGAAAACTTGGCAAAGTGCTGGTACTGTAATTAAGTTGCAATTTTTTCTTGCTAGATTTGATCATTTTCCCTAAGGATCAATCTACAAATCCTTTTTAACCCAAGTATGCTATGTCACTGCCCAATCTGCGTTATATGTAAAAATTACAAACTCCTCTACCATATCATGCAAATTAGAGGGTATGAAGGAGAGAACTCGTTAGCAAGGTCCAAGATTACCAGCTTTCTCAGTGAACTTTAGGAGGACTTAGGGAAATAAGTTCATTTCTATTTCCGTATGCCTTCTTTCTACTTCTAAGAGCAGCCTCACTTCAGGGATTCACTGAATAACTGCTCACTAAGAAATCAAGGTTAATCAAATCCTCCTACACAGGCCTGAGGCTTAGCCACTAGTAATTTTATATTTAAGATTTTATCTTCAATCAAGTTTTTAAGCAAAAATTCCAATTAATCTAATAGAAAACCAGCATCTGATACACAGCTTTGCACTGCTGACTAGACACACTGAACCAGATATCGGCTTCAATTAAGTCAATTGATGTTATCACACAAAACAGTGAATGTAGCAGCCTGTACCTACAGCACGTGTTAAAGAGATGTTTCAAGTCACAGTTGTTAACTTTTTAAAAAAGGTCCTTTAAAGAAACTAATAAAGGGAGACCCCCCACAACTGTGGATCTAATAAATCTAAGCAAATCTGAGGTTGTTCAGACTCTTAAGAACTGGTAGAATAGATTTACAGCAGCTCTGTCCTCCAACCTGCACCTTCAGTTACACGCTAAGGATGTGTTTTAAAAAAAAAAAAAAAAAGAAAAGAATAAGAGAAGGACTGGCATTGTAATGATCATATTTGCCTTAATTCCAATCGTAAAAAGTACTTTTAGTTCTGCTTCATTTTGTCAGGGCTCCATGTTAATTAGCCTTTTAAAAATAGTTATCCTAAAATAGAACTAGGAGAGCAAAGGGGAAGAAAACTCAACTAATGAGAGAGCATAGGCATATGTCTCCATCTCAAATAGCTTTAGCCTAAATCTGACAGACTCAGCTTCTTGGCAATAGGATTGTTTCAATTTCTTTATCCCTTCACCCTAAAAAGTGCTGCACTCAGAATACCCAGTTTGGCCTTCAGACTCATTAACAATATTTGATCGTCAACAGTGTTCACTGGAAGGAATCTCATCTAAAAGTCCCAGCACTGCCGTTTACCCCTCACTTCCAAGACACAGTTTACCTTTTCTGCCTGAAATATTTTTATGCAAAGCATGCTTTTTTTTTATTGCATGTAATGCAGACTATACTCTGTTTAACTTTTTTAGCTTTCAAAGAGGCAATAAAAAGTTGATTTGGGAAACTTTTGAATGAAAAGGAAAAAAAAAAATGTACTCTTTCTTCAGGTGTTGACAAAAATCTTCCTTTGAGTAACCCCAGAACTTGTGAAGGAGAAATGAGGCTTTTGAAGGGGAACTGCAGAACAAACCTCACTGATTATTTACTGTAGTGTGTAGCTGTTGAAGTCATATGTATTGAATGGTGACCTCATGAGCATGATACACCAGAAACAGGGCTGCAGCTATAAAGGGTTATTATTAATCCCCCAATGGAAGATTCCACCTAAAATACCACAGGCGGAAGGAGTTTAACATTAACATTGCGACAAATTTCACACTGAATGAAGGGCACATCCGCTAGTAGGAGCTACTCATCCCATCCTAGGCTGACCAGAGCACAGCGTTTTGATCCACACTGGCAATTACATCTTGCTTCTCCTGTTACTTGATGGCCTCATGCCTCAAAGGTCTTCAGGATCCCACACAGTCTCCATCATGGCCTCGGTGAGGAAAACTGAAGGTAAAGAAGGGGAAGGAGGCCTGGCCAAGCAGGTCCATATTTCAAGAAAGATACTCCATGGTGCTTTGTGTGTGATTCCAGTGATTACCAGCAAAATCAGGCTTGAGGGGAAAAGAACCATACCCTGGAAACAGCAAAAGGATCTGAGGAAGCAAGATGCAAGCCTCAAGGCCTTTAGCCAGCAGATGTACAGTTGCCATGTGCACACATCACTGATCCACCAAGTGCTTTAACTCACAGTCAAAACCAGCATGTCTAAGTCAATATTGACATGACAATATGCTTATCTCTTAACATTCCCCTACAGCAGATGACACAGGAGGGGTAACCACTTCCATCATTTCATTCATGCTCTTCCAGCCCAAGGACATGGCAACTCAATGAGAGAGAGTTCTCAAAGCTTCCACCATCTCTCTCTTCCTCAGAGGTATCCAGTCCAACAGATATCGCTACTTTGTTCTGAAGCAAGATAAGCACTGGCTTCTCCCTATGCAAGATGGCTGGAAGAACAGAAGACCAATTTCTTTGGAAGGACAAAGTGTGCAGTGACAGAAAAGGAGATGGCCCTCCAGTTCTAAATGAACAAAAACTTTCACCTACTTCCACTCCTGGATGTTTGAATTTACTCTGGTCACTGGAAGGATTATATACTGCCTGAGCTAAGACTTGGTGCCTACTCCCAAGCACTACAAACAGGTTCAGGTATGCTTCCCTTGTTCTTTACTGTCAGGGGCCAAACAATAGGATGTCAGGTGAACACAGAGGTATTTTATGGTAGCTATGAGTTGGAAAGAGACATGAAAAGGTAGTTAACAGTAAAATACATCCTTAGCACAGTCAAGAGCTTTGGGATCACCATGATTTAAATTCAATGATAAGTCAAAACATCTATAAAATCACTTTGTCAGATTCAGTTGAAATTTGTCAGCACAGGCACAGTCATTGTGACAAACAATAGATGTGGGAAAGGACAGAAGTTGAGCTGCATAATTGCACAATTTGTATAAAGCCAAGTTTAAAAAAACCCAAAAAAACAACAAACCAGAAAATAGCCACATCTGTCCAAAATATCTTCATTAACAAAAACAAGAATACACGAAGATAATGAGACAGTACTGCTCAGCATCAAAGATCAAGATGTCAGCACAGTAACCAGTGTCAAGTTTTTTTATATGACTAGAAAAGAAGAGCCTTGTTTTGTAAATGCTTACAAAAAGTTTTTCTCAAGTCTGAAGCAAGCAAGCAAAAAAAGCACGGATGTGTCTACCCAAAGTTCAGTGAGTGGGCTGCAGAAGCTGCACAGCGCAACTAGAAAAAGATAGCTTGATGGATACTTGGTTTTCTCAAGTTCTAATCTTTTCCATTTTTTCATCTGTTTACTACTGCAGCAGCTACAAACTATTTTTCTACATGTTCAAGGCCTCTTAGGCCTTGCAGCAAAGCCAAGAATAATATGCTACAAAGAGGTGTGAAATAAGAAGCTAGATAGAAGTTTTGGCTCTGTTTTACGAATGATGTGCAGAAAAAGGAGAAAGAAACATAGAAAGAAACAGTGTGATTTTTATCTGATATTGTTCTTAAATTGACCAGATCTGTACAATGTCACAAAGAAAATTGCAGAGGGGAAAGTGACAGTTTAAGAACCTGAAAAAACCTTAAGGATAGAGGAAAATCCTTAATTGCTAAAGGGAGTAGAGGAAAACCCCAGGAAGATAGTTCACTTTCATGCTCTGGATTACAGAAGACAGCTGAGAGCACGAAAAAGATGTAGACAGAGTATCAATACTTCACCTTTTAAAAATAGTCATTATATTGGTGGTTCAATGGGCATACACAGACTAGAAGTCAAACAGGAAGGGTGTGTAACAGAACTCCCCTTGCTTAGCATGAGCAATGAGTTCAGATGTGAAAGTCAGTCAGTCACTGAACTGACAAGGAGCAGGAGAGGTCAAGGATGTTGGGACTAAAACATGTTAATGCTGAGGGCGGGGAGGAAACTGGGTGGCAGGAGGAAGAAAAGGCAAATTGAAGATTGTGACATGAAACTTGCAAGTGTAAAGTAGGTGAAGAGACCAACTCGAAAGGAAAGGGTGATGAGGGCAAGTCACTCATTTTTTCCCACCCTTAATAAGCCTAACTGTCATGACATGTCTAGGCAGTCACGCCAAGAACTCTGGCTACCTTATTTGTTTCCTTTGCAGTCCGACATCCCTAACAGTTTTACATTATAAGCTACCTGCAGGTCACTCTACAACTCTTGTGCAACTTAAAATTCAAAAATAAACATGAGATTGCTGACAATGTGGAACTTAGTGTTAAAACTGAAATTCACAGTGATCATTATGCTAAAATACATTGATAGTTTGATTTGTAGGATCTCTTAAACCATATGAAGCCATACAATAGCAACTGTGACTTATAAATTACCTTTCAAGATTAAGGTCAT